>NW_008237405.1:49002-49453 GCF_000691975.1 Corvus brachyrhynchos
GAGGCGGACCAGGGGCAGGGAAACCCCGTGCCTCCCCCCAGGGCCCCTCTCCAGGACCACATGGCAGGGGGAGAAGACCCCAACACTTCACCTGTTTATTTTTAACAAAAAGAGATTTAAAACTTAACATTGAAAACAACTGGATAAACATGAGATAACAAGGGCAATTTCAAAACAAAACAAGCCACCCTCCTGAGTCTTTAAATGTCCAAACAGATTCTCTGGAACATCTTAAGGCTGACAGAAGGGAGACATGACTCTCCGAGCATGCTTTGTGGGGAAACTGAGGCAGGAGAGGGTTTAATTTCTTCCCTTCCCCTTTTCATCCCCCCTCGGCATCGGAGAGGAGTTCTAGGGAAAGGGAATTGTATAGGGAAGCCATGGGGTGAAAAATGGATTAGGGATAAATTGGGGATGGAGTAAATTTAGGAAAGGGTTCATATTGGGTATA
>NW_008237405.1:50925-57108 GCF_000691975.1 Corvus brachyrhynchos
CCAACCAATGGGAACGAGGCTGAGCAGGGGCAGGGAAGCCCCGTCTCTGTCCCCTCAGGGCCCCTCTCCTAGGGCTACGTGGCAGGGGGAGGAGACCCCGACATCACCATGCATGAGTTTTTTACTTCTGTTATTCTTTGAAATAGCAACACAAGTCGGAAATATAAGCCAATATAAATCCTATAAGTCAATGAAATGAAGTTTACTACTTTAGGGTCTGTTCTAGAAAAGAACCTATGAATTTTGTTTTAATTCCCATTGTATTTTTATGGTTCTGCTACACATTAACCATGCAAATAGTTACAATAAGAACATTTCTCTACAGTCAGCTATTCCACCTTTAACGCAAAATAGATGGGTTCCACTGACCTTCCATGGAAGAGATCAGTTTGTGACATATTATTTGAGTATTAGCCTCTTAATCCCTGTAGAACTTCTCATTTCATTCCATGCAGTTGCATACAACTGCTGGTAGACATTTGGAAAACAACCAGGACTGGACAAGTCAGCCTGCTTTGAAAATGTCTTAAAAGGACTAGCAACTTTCTGTTTTGCTGTTTAGCATGAAGTATTCAATCTATCATTACACTTTACTGGTCCAAAAAATTTAATATCCAAATAAACATGTAAAAACACATAGACCAAACCTCTCTACAAACTTGTGTTTTAATCAATTTGCAAAAAAAAGAAAATTTAATTAATTTTAGGGGAAGTATTTTTTCTTAAAAACTGGTGATTTATGCTAATGCTTGCTTACCTCATTGTCGGACTCCACAAGCACTTGATCATATTCACTAAGAGCTACTAGGAACATGATGGATGTGACATTTTCAAAGCAATGTATCCATTTTCTTCTTTCTGATCGCTGGCCTCCTACATCCACCATTCTGCAAAATTAACAATAATCACATCAACTCCACAAATACCTTTGCAGATAAACATACAAACATATATGAAACACTGAATTCAAGAATTTAGTTGAAAACACAATTTGATTTTCCTTAAAACTGTCACCACTCATATTAAAGACTAATGGAATGTGTTGTAAATAAAAAAGTTATCGTATTTGCTTTTTAGTTTGATGTGCTTTCTGAATTTGAATTATTATGGGTTTCAAAGCCGTCAAATTTCTGATATTCAAAACGCTTATGATTCTGAGTCACGATTCTAGAATGTACGCTCTGTATATTTAGCAGAAACACATGTTCACAGAATTAAGTTGGTGGCCTGCCTTTCTCCCAAGAAATTGCCAGTCAAAATTCCAAACTTGTCAAGGCTGCCTAATTTTAAGAGTATAAATAAAATATAATCTGTATTTACTGAAGTTGTTAATAGCCAAAACAAAAGCTCAAATTTGCTGGCAGAGTGTACTCCAAATTTATTATGGATCTCAATGTAATTAGACACTTGGGTGTCTAACTTGTACTTGTAACTGCGTAGTTATTTTTGAGCAATTGTATTTGCCCTCAGAATAAGCTGTGGGGAAAATTATTTGTAGGAAAGGCATTAAATTTGTAAAATATCACTTCTCTATAAAAATCAAGTATAGAAGTGGTACCTTTCCATTTCATTATTATACATAATAGAACATTTTTACTAATTTTATTGAAAAATTACTTCCAGTTTTTCTATCAATAATAACTACCTTCAGAAAAAGACAAATCTGTCTCTCATCCTCTTGACACCTTTAACCCCAGCTGCTAATCATATATGGACAAAAACATGAATATAGAATTAACACCAAGCTCAAATTTAGAAAACATTGAATAATTTGTACTTTTAACCAATATCCTATACATGGTATTACTAATGTAAAAGGAAACAAAAGAAACAAAGCAAATGGATGTTAAACTTTTTTCTACCTGAAAATGACGCTTTGTAAGTCAAATGGATATTCAATGATCCCTGTTGTTGGGACTCGAACTCTAAGCACATCTTGCTGAGTTGGCAGATAGGCTGAATCTGCTATGCGGTCCAAGTCGTTAAGGTAACTATAGATGGGGAGAAACAACAGGAATGCAAGACAGTGAGACCATAATCCACTGAGGAAAAGAGAAAGGAAGTCTGAGGAAAAGAAATAAGGTGTGGGATAGGAAGAAGTACAACAGAAAAAAAAGCAATAATGACATAAAAGAGGGAAGGAAATGGAGTGCTCCATTCTCTCTCTCCTTTCCATTATAATTATTGTTATTATTGTTATTATTATATTTTACTTTGTTTCAATTATTAAACTATTCTTATCTGAACCCATGGGTTTTACTTTTTTTCCCCTTGATTCTCCTCCTCGTCCCACTGGGAGAGTGGGAAAGCAGGGGAGTGAGTGAGCTGCTGCATCATACTTAGTTGCTCGCAGTAGATATTGTTGGGGAAGATGAAACAGGAAAGCCTTATAAATATGATTGCCTGACAAAAGATTTTGGGAATATGAAAACTATAAGCGACATCGAAATGAAGGCCACCTTTGAGATACCAAGTCTTAGTTACTGAACAACTGGAAAACAATGGTATGGCCGACTGAAGTAATCCCCCCTTGATAGAACAATACCCTCTGCTTGCAAGCAGGTCCAAGGGTCAGAGCAGACCCTACTAGCTCAGCAGAAGGGGTCCAAAGAGTAGTTTTTAGAAGTTAAGATGTAACACTCTATGGTAATATAAGAACTCTTATAGGCTGTATGTAAATGCTATAGGATTTGTATCTTGTATTAGATTGGTTAGTGACAATTAGAATATTCAGTACAGAAGATGATTTATTGTATTGTAACCAGGACTTCAGACACTCTTACTCACACTCTTACACACTCTTATTACTTCTTCACTCTCATTCCTCTCGCTCTCTCTCTCTCTTTACTTACCCGCTTACTCTCTTGCTCTCCTGGGCCTGCTCCGAGCTGCGGCTGGCAGCTCTAAGCAGTGCCCCTGTACCCACGCCCTTTGCAATAAACCGCATGTTCCAAGATCTGACTTCAGAGATCTCTTGTCTCTGTCCGTCCCGACCGTCCAACCCACCCAAGCTCCTACAGATATAACTTTATTTTATCAATTTAGAGGGAATTAAACATGTTTCTGACAATCAGCCTGAAAGTTTTGCCTGCATCAGCAATACAAAATTTCATTCGAAAGACTCTAAAATCAATAAAATCTCCTTATATTTCTCTTTAAAGCTGACATTCTGTCTGATCCAAAATAATATAAATAATTTTTAAAAAAATCATCATTGGGTAAGCATGTATATCATAAGGATTGTCATCAGGGTATTTCTGCTCTACTGCACCCACTGATTTGTACCACATCTGAATATTCTGGAATATAGCCGAAATTAATTGTTTCTCTTTAGTCATGTACAATCTTCCCAAAATGCCAGTGGAACAAATCAACAGACATGCTCAATACCGTTAAAATGACTTTTGTATTAACTGTGTAAGAGTATACTTTTATTTTTCTAGAACTGCATACACATTTTCCATTAGGATGAATGGGGTAATGGTGTCATTTTCTTTAAGTAACTTATTGGGTTGACAGAATATTTCAAAATGCTGAGCAGGAATATGGAAAGTGTAAATGAACAAATGTGAATATTTACATAAAAAGGAAAAGATGACTGGAATATCATTATTAAATACACACTACCAGCACACACAATTTTCAAATATTATCATAGCTGTTACAGTAATATAGAACATTTAGAATTTTATTTTTTTAGAATAGCATGGAATACTTCCAGTTGGAAGAGACCTACAATGATCATGTAGTCCAACTGCCTAACCACTTCACGGCTGGCCAAAACTGAAAGCATATTATTAAGGGCATTGTCCAAATGCCTCTTAAACACTGACAGGCTTGGGGCATCAGCAACCTCTCTAGGAAGCCTCTTCCAGCATTTGATCACCCTCTCAGTAATGTTTCCTTATCTGAACCTCCCCTGATGCAACTTTGAACCATTTCCACACGTCCTGTCAGTGGATTCCAGGGAGAAGAGCTCAGCACCTCCCTCCATGTCTCCTCCTCAGGAAGCTGCAGAGAGCCATGAGGTCACCCCTTAGCTTCCTTTTCTCCAAACTAGACAAACCCAGAGTCCTCAGCTGTTCCTCCTCACAGGACATGCCTTCCAGCCCATTCACCAGCTTGGTGGTCCTTCTCTGGACACATTCAAAGACCTTCACGTTCTTTTTAAATTGTGGGCCCCAGAACTGCACACAGCACTCAAATTGAGGTCCCTCCTTTGATAACCCTTTGATAAAGGGTTTATCATAGTTTTGGTTTATCATATTTTATAAGTCTTTATTATTGCAGTGAATTATATTCAAGGCTTCTTCATATCAAAAGAGTTGGATCAATGAGTTGAGTGGATCAACTGGTGATGTAAATGTTTCTCTCTGAGTTCATTAAGAGAGTGTGAATATCTGAGTTATCCAGTCCAGCATGGGAGGAGCATATACATGGCTAAGCTCAATATAGAGTATAAGAACTGAACAACTAGCAGAAGAATTTTGAGGAGAGCAACAGGCTTGAATTGGTTTCAATTCACATATTCCCTCCTGACACCTGAGGATGCCTAGCATCCTGACAGTGAGCATATAATAGAGATCAGTAATCACATTGGTATTGTCTCTGGCACAAGCAGCAACTTTAAATAAAAACATCAAACACCTTTTCCAACTGCAACTCTGCAGGCCAAATCCTCACTCCAGCTGCTTCTAACTACACCTTTTTCCAAAAGTCACAGTCCATGCTTAACTCTTGCTCTTGTGCAATGTCTTCATGATCTATTGCTGTGAAAATTATTTGAAATAGCAAAGAAACACTATGGAAATTGTTCAAATTAAGACAGCTTGTTTGACTGATACAGACTGGGGTGTGAGAAGTCTGTAACCTCCAGCAGGGAAGCAGGATGGAGTTACCTCTTCCACTGGTTTATTTGCAACCAGAAAAAGACTTGTGAAGACATTTAATTTAAAAGATGTCTAACAAAATTATAGGGCTACATGAAATGTCTTGAGAATATCTGAATTCAGACTACTCTGGATGAAGAGTAAAAGTGAACACTATCAGAAAATTAATATTTTTATTTATTTTTTGTATCATTACTTATTAAGGACACAATTCACCATGGCTTTTAAAGTACTCATCTACTGCAGTTCTAATCAAACTACTGACAAATACAGTACTCACATGAGAAAACATGCTGTCTTGGTTAAAGACAATTTAAAGGGGAACACTCTGAGTTCTCTCCCTTTGTTTTAAGTAATCCCTTTCCACCAATAAGGAAAAATTAAATACAAATAGATATAAGGGAAAAAATAACAGTTTACTAACAAGCAAAACTGCAACAGGCAAAAAATCACAGTAAATAATCACTAGATACAAAATTGCTAAAGCGCACAAACTCCCAGAGAACAGAGACACCCAAAATGGTGGAAATACCCTTTCCAAGATGGCTTCTGCCATGGGTAACCACATGTAAGGAGACAAAGGGAAAATGGCATCTGACCTTTGTTACAGCGGGGATTACTGTAACACGCATATATCAAACCAGGAGTCCCGTGGAAAAGAAATATATATGGACAGATTCTTGCTAAATGTTTCAGAGATGTTTATTTCCCCAGCTGCATGGCCGGAGCTCTGCTGAGGAACTCTCACAGTCTGGACTGAGCGTCCTTCCTCCACAGGAAACACAAAACAACCAATCACGAACGAGGCTGACCAGGGGCTCGGGAAACCCCGTGCCTCCCCTCAGGGCCCCTCTCCCAGGGCTACATGGCTGGGGGAAGGGATCCCGATATTTCACTCATTTATTTTTAACAAAAGGGATGTAAAACTTAACATTGAAAACAACAAGGACAATTTCAAAACAAAACAAGCCACCCTCCTGAGCCTTTGAATGTCCAAACATATTCTGTGGAACATCTTAAGGCTGACAGAAGGGAGACAGAACTCTCTGAGCATGTTTTGTGGGGAAACTGAGGCAGGAGAGGGTTTAATTTCTTCCCCTTTTCATCCCCCCCTCGGCATCGGAGAGGAGTTGTAGGGAAGGGGAATTGTATAGGGAAGCCATGGGGTGAAAAACAGATTAGGAATAAACTGGGGATAGGGTAAACTTAGGAAAGGGTTCATATTGGGTATAGGGTAAAAGGGGAAAGTAGGTTGTGGGTAGGGAAGTTGCTGGGATGGATATTGTTTATAATT
>NW_008237405.1:58415-61863 GCF_000691975.1 Corvus brachyrhynchos
GGGCGCGGGAAACCCTGTGCCTCCCCTCAGGGCCCCTCTCCCAGGGCTACATGGTGGGGGGAAGGGACCCCAACAGACCTTCTCCCCAAGATGCCAGCCTTCACAGGTGACTGCATGGTCTGGGAGACAAGGGGAAAGGATGGCGGCAAACCCTCCTGGGAAGGTAGGAGCTTGCGGAGCAGTTCTAGTGGCAGATGAAGACTTGCCGGCGTGTGTGGAGTCAGGGCTGCCTCCTGCTGCTTCCTCCTGCCACCCGCTGGGCTCCGCTGGTGTTGGTGCTGCTGACCTCTGCACTGCAGATGTGTTGTGGGGGAAGAACTGGTCTGTTGGCACCGATGCAGGGTGACCTGGCCCCAGGGACCGGGGCTGGCTTTGCAAAGTTCACTCCGAAACAGTTTTTGATTGCAAAATGCAGTTTTTCTGAGTGGCTACTATTGCAAGCCCAGAAAAACAAACAGAAAACCAAACAAGCAAAAAAGCCGACTGCCCAAAACAACCCCCTCTGAAGCGTGCACATATAAAAATTTTAATCACATAACAGGCATGCATAAGGGATTTTAGGATAAGGGTCTAACTAAAAAAAAAACCAACACCCAAATTAAATTGCAAGCCCTTAGAAGCTTCACCACATACATGCATGCACAAATTCTGCAGTCAACTTTTGTGACACAACTGCCTGTTCAGTATACACCAGAAGTTGCTACAAACATGCACTCTTTCAAACAAACCGTCATAAACATGGTCCTTCACAAAAAGTGTTGCTAACAATTGCCAAAGCCAGATGTTTTATTAGTTTATTAACTTCAAAATTTATATTTATATTAAAGATATGGATATTGGAAACATCCTGGCCATTGTCTTAAGGTGGAGTCCAAAACCATATAATCACTATTATTACTGGGGAGTCAGTTATAAAGTTAGCAGCAACTGTGCAAACAATTTAGGGCAGAACTACATGACACTATGATTTTATTTTTACCACCTGCTAAGAAATATCTTATTTTGATGAGACGTAATTATGACTTCTCACCCAAATGGTACTTACTCAGGTAGGCATTATACAAAGGAACAAAACAAAAAAAATAAAAGAAAATTGCATAAAGTTACTCTTAAAAAAACCCAGTAACATAGCACTGCATAAATTTACACTACAGACCAAGTCTAAGAAGTTAATTATAGCTATAATTACTTTACTTTTGTAAAAATTAATTTGAGTGGCTGCTGAGGTAATGTTCTGAGGTTGCTATTGCAACAGGCAGAAGGTGCATTACCAAAGTAATATGTGTGTAACAAGCTGCTGACAGTAGCTATTTCTTAACATCAGAAAAAACTGCTAAAGTATACTTGTGATCTGGAAACTAACCGATCAGAAATAGAAGAAAACCTTTTGTTTCCTAGTCAGTGTTGAGAAAGAAGCACTTAATTACTTACTTATATATTCCCTGTGACAAGGGCCAAAACTGCAACCAGCCTTCAAAGAAGTTACCAGGT
Organism: Corvus brachyrhynchos; assembly: GCF_000691975.1. Lineage (NCBI taxonomy): Eukaryota > Metazoa > Chordata > Aves > Passeriformes > Corvidae > Corvus > Corvus brachyrhynchos. Next base: position 59,907 of record NW_008237405.1, read on the forward strand.
GTGCCGGTTTGAGACAAATTTGGAGGAAAATATCCTCTGACAGAAGGCAGGTTACAACCACCCCTCCCCCACCAGGTTCAGGAAAAAAACATTTTCCTCGGAGGAAAGTTGTTGGAACCCTGGGTTCTGAGAATTTCAGCCTGTCAGTGCTGAGAGGCAGTGATCCTCAGAAGTACACTGTATTCGATCCAAAACCCTGGAGAAAGCTTCCTAAATTGTGTGATAGCACTGAGGTTATTGCTGTGTAATTAAAAGTTATATCACTGGGTGGAATGTGTAGAAATCTAGAAAATTTGGTTTAGGGGATATAGGTAATAATAGGTCACAATATGGAGGATTTTGGGTGTGGATTTATGTCTTCTTCTTTCACCTTCTTCTTCATAAATCTAGGAGTTATGGTATTGGTCCAGAAGTTCCGCACTGCAGGACATGAAAAGTTAGTAATTGGATTGTAAGTAAAAACATATTACTTAGCCTTTCATAATTGGTTAATTTAGACTTTAAAAAACCTTGGAAGTGAAAACTCACGGCCATTTTCCACCCTGCCAACTAGAAAGCACACCCTGTGCAGCTGTGCTAAAGATAAGAAATAATAAACATCAGTAAAGAAGAAAAGCCTGGCATCTCCTGCGTTGTAATCCAAACTCTGAGTAAAAGAACTCGAAATTCAAAAACAGAGAAAACTAATAGAAAGTGAAAGGGAAAAAAACTATTTATTTAACAAACACACTGGAACAGAATAATGCTAAATAAGAAAACCGCTCGCTGTGGAGAGAACCTGGTAAAATTCAAAATCCTTCTGTAGGTGTGGCTGTTCTCTCTCCGGAGCTGGGGTGTGGTCCCTCCAGGCCATGGCATGGGCCTCCTGGTGCTGGTGATCCGGACCAGAGCAGAACAGTCCAAGGAAAAGTTCTTGCCTCAGCTAGTGAGCCGGCTAAACAGCAAATAATTTAAACTCTCTTCTCTGGAGCTGGGTTCAATGTAGGCCCCTCTGGGCCTCGGTGGGAAGCTCTCCCAGTGAGTTCTGGTGTTCTCAACAGTTCCAAAAGAGAAGAAGAAGAAACCGAAGTCCCAGGAAAAAAAGTTATTTAACTCTCCGTCTCTCTCTGGAGAAAACTGAGCCAAAAGCTGGCTGAAAAGCAGCAAAAGGGTGCTTCCTCCGCTCTCTAGCAGATGCAGCAGCTATCTCTATGTCCTTGAACACAAAACTGCTTTGAAAAGTTTGCTTGACTTTTTTTTCTTCTTTCGCACCCAGTTTTAAAGACACAGGCACAAAATTCATCTCTGGTCATAGAGCAGCAATAGGAGATGCGCATCATAAAGTCAGCCCAAGACACCAGGCTATGAAGGTGCTAATAATACCCTTGAAAGATTTTCAAAGGAACTATTTGTACGTATTAAAAAAAAAAAAAAAAAAAAGTGATAATACACTAATTAGCTTTGCATTTTCCCATATTTTTCTCATCTAGAAATCAGACAAAGAAGTGACAAGACTCCTAAACTTAATAAACAAACTGATAATGATAGAACAGAACATTTTACTCTTACCAAATAAAGGGAACAATGTAGACTTGGAGAAGTAGATAAGGCTGACAAAGCAGGAATCATGCAAAACAATGGTATTGTGCGTACTCGAGCTGGGGTCAAGGAATGGCCACCTAAAAATTAGGACACTGGACATCGAAGACCACCAAAGAAGACCCCAAAAGACCATATAAGTACTTCTGTCTTGGTTTGAAAGATAGGTGTCTGCTAAAGAAGGCAGAAGTCTCCCTTGGAATGGCAGATGTAACCCCTTCCCTCCGAGTTATTATAATTTTGAAACCAAGGGCTTTTAGGCAAAGATGTGGGAAATAGGAATAACAGTTCTTTACTAATATATATATAACCAGTCAAACAAACAACAATAACTATGGCAGTAACAGCAAACAATCACAAACCCAGTCCCAGCCTTCTC
>NW_008237405.1:62122-65140 GCF_000691975.1 Corvus brachyrhynchos
AATCCCGGAGTGCAGATGAGATGTATCCAAACGGAGAACCCTCCCCCCCAGGGGTCGGGGCAGGCAGGGCGAGCAGAGCTACAACACAGCGAAGGCTCGAAGCAGCAGCAGGGCAGGGTGGCCACAGCCCAGCCTCCAGCGGGGCAGGGAAGGTGGGCAGGGGATCCTGGGATCTTTCTCCGCAGAAAAGAACGGCAGAAAAGAACCAGCAGCTTCTCTCTCCGAACTCCGAGAGCGAACTGCCCACACCCCCAGGTGAAAAAAAAGAGAAGCCAGGTCCTTTTGTCTTCCTTAAGCACAGCCATTTGTCCCCTAGCAACATGCATATGGGAAAAAATTCCTTTAACAGGAAAAAAAAACCTAGGACTAAACTAAAACCCCAACAACTTCCAATAAGGGGTGCAACTATGTAAAATAAAGTAATACATATACATCAAGTAAGTGGGGATAGCTAATGAATATGTAATCAGTGTGTATGATAAAAACTCTGTTTACCTGATGCTCAGTGCCCTCAATTAGAGGAAGGATACTCTCAGTACCCAGTGCTGCAATAAAGAATGCCTGCTTTCTAATACTCAAAACTGTGTTAGCAAGTTTCTATCTGACTGATTTTGGTATCATTTTCTGGCCCCCAGATGGGATACTCTGCCTGATTTCCCATGGATACGAGTGATCCCTGGATCTTCATGCTGGTACCGGGACATTTCTGGAGAAGACCAAAGTTCCTTGGACCAGTCTGGGACACAGGTAAGATCCCATTCAATAATAAGGCATTCTTTTGGGAATCCTGCCCATTTAAGACGTGGATTTTCCAGCATGTTTGTTGGATTATTTGGTATTCTGGAATTCAGTGTTTGACTAGGTTTTATCGATCAATCAATCTATCGATTGTTGTTTTAATTGTTTTGTATTTGTATTTGTATCTGTATTGTAACATTTTGGGTCTACTATTTGGAGATGGGTAACGGACAATCATTTTGAAAAAGTTCCCACTTTGTTGCATTTTGCGACATTGGAGAAAGATTGGCAGGCCCCCTGGGGGAACAGCTACCAAGGAGAATTTGAGTAAGTATTGCAATTAATAGTGGCCATTGTACAAACTAGACTCTGGAGAAAAGTGGCCACAAAATAGAACCTTGAACTATAATACATTGTTACAGTTAATTTTGTTTTTAAGATGGGAACAGAAATGGGATGAGGTTATGCATGCTGATATGTTTTTCACTTTGTGGAATAATCTGGAATGGAAGAAACACTGTGGCTTGAATACAGCCCCCTCGGACCCTTTTGTTCTGGCTTTTGAAAAAAAGAATCAAGGAAAAGGGTTAAAACGTTGTTGTTCTATGTGGAGCATAGGAAAAAATTGTTCTAAACATCTCCTCCATAAGGAGGATTGTTGGGGAAGATGAAACAGGAAAGCCTTATAAATATGATTGCCTGACAAAAGATTTTGGGAATATGAAAACTACAGGCGACATCGAAATGAAAGCCACTTTTGAAATACCAGGTCTTAGTTACTGAACAACTGGAAAACAATGGTATGGCCAACTGAAGGTAATCCCCTCTTGATTGAACAATACCCTCTGCTTGCAGGCAGGTCCAAGGGTCAGAGCAGACCCTACTAGCTCAGCAGAAGGGGTCCAAAGAGTAGTTTTTAGAAGTTAAGATGTAACACTCTATGGTAATATAAGAACTCTTATAGGCTGTATGTAAATGCTATAGGATTTGTATCTTGTATTAGATTGGTTAGTGACAATTAGAATATTCAGTACAGAAGATGATTTATTGTATTGTAACCAGGACTTCACCACTCCACTCTTAGAGATCTCTCGTCACCGTCTCCATCCGTCCTCGTCGTCTCCGTCTACGCCCGACCGACTGAACCCCAAAGCACCAACAGTCTGGCGCCCATCGTGATTGCCGAACCCCCCCAGTACCTACAGTCGATGATTTAGATCTTATGGTCAGTCCTAATCACAGGTTGGATGGGGAAACAGATAATCAGGCTGCCAAGATTGATATTACTGGGAAACTGGCAAGTCTAGAAGAGAAGATAGAGAGGATGGGGAGGATGTATCAAGGAGCAGAGGGTTTAAGTCTGCTTGCAGGGAGAACTAGAGCTAAACACAGAGATGTGATAGTAGCTCCCTTCCATCAGACAGTAGGTACAGACAGTCCAATCACAGTAAAAGTGCAGTTTTCAATAATGGACCTTAAAAATTGGAAGTCGATAGCTGGCACCTACTGAGATGACCCAGACATGATGATTAAAACTCAGGATCCAGACTGGAAGGATATACATACTATGTTAGAAATGTTGTTTGATAGTATGGAAAGAGAGATGGTTGTTTAAACCAGTAGGAGGTTGGTGGAAGAGCAAATTTTGACGGGCAATTTGCTGGGTACATGTTGGGGTTCCTCCCCCCTGCCATGGGGTCCTGGGAGAGGGGACCCTGGGGTAGAGGCACAGGGTTTCCCTACTCCCTGGTGAATCCCATTCCCCATTGGTTGTTTTGTGTTCCCCTGGGTGGGGAGGACCCTGGTTGTCCCATGATTGCGACAGTTCTTGGGCAAGACCCTGGCCATGCAGCTGGAAAATAAACATCTCTAAAACATCTATCAAGAATCAGTCCCTATTCTTCCACAGGCCTCGCTGTCTTATGCATGTTGCAGTAATCCCCGCTGCAACAATGGTGGGTAATGCGGGCAGCATATCGATCCCTGGGGACAGCGACTGTGATTTGTGAGTAAATTCTCTGGATTTCTCTTCTTGTTTTCGTTTTGCTGTTCCATCTCTAAACTATGGAGGAACCGTGGGAAGACTCTTGGCTCTCAGAGCCGCAAAGGGACATGTATCTTAAACTTGAAAAGATTCTTGAACACCGATATGTAAATTTTAGCTTAATTCAAGCTCAAAAAGAACTAAGACACTTCCTGGCATGGTTGTTTAAAAACTTTTTCTATGTTTCTTGGGATTTAATTCTTACCAAAGACTTTTGGAAGAATGTTTGGACACAG
>NW_008237405.1:65675-67136 GCF_000691975.1 Corvus brachyrhynchos
AGAAAAAATCATCATAGCTAAGGTTTTAGGAATAGCAAAATGGTATAATGTCAACAAAATTATGGTTTTATAACGAGATGTGACAACCAGGAAGACATATTCATTCATAAAACTGCCATGAAAAAGAATAACCCTAAAAAATATATCCCAAGTTTAGGAGACGGAGAAGTGGTAGAGTTCAGGATTATTCAAGGAAGGAAAGGCTGGCAAGCAGCAAATGTTACTGGGCCTGATGGTGCTTCTGTGAAAGGCAGTATATATGCTGCAAATCGTAGTCATGTCAAACAATATCCCCATTATAAGCAGCCCATACAATCTCCGTTTCCCAAACCTACCTTTCCCTTTTATCCTATAACCTATTATCCCCAGTGTATTCCCAATCCGTTTTTCCACCCATGGTTTCCCTCACAAAACCATGCCTTTACCAATTGTTTCCCCAAAAATCCCTTTCCAATGCCGAGTGGGAGATGAAGAGGGGGAGGGAAGAAATTAGCTATTGTTGTTTAGAGTTCCAACAGGTACAAATGGAAGAAACTCTCTCCTGCCTCAGTTTCTCCACAAAGCATGCTCAGAGAGTCCTGTCTCCCTTCTGCCAGCCCTAAGATGTTCCAGAGAAAAAAAAATCTGTTTGAACATTTAGAGACTCAGGAGGGTGGCTTGTTTTCTTTTGAAAACTGTTATTGTTATCTTATGTTTATCCAGTTGTTTTCAATGTAAAGTTTTAAATCTCTTTTAGTTAAAACAAAAGGGTGAAGTGTTGGGGTTCCTCCCCCCTGCCATGGGGTCCTGGGAGAGGGGACCCTGGGGTAGAGCCAGTCCCTATTCTTCCACAGTCCTCGCTGTCTTATGCATGTTGCAGTAATCCCCGCTGCAACAGGTACATTGGACATTGATTAATTTTCCCACCACAGATGCTGGGTGGTACCCTAATGTGCCCAGGCTTAGAGAGACATTAAATAGATATCAACAATGGATACTACATGGAATTAGACATGCCATGCTAAAGGCTATGAATATGCAAAAATTACTCGAAATTAAGCAGAATCACAAGGAATCACCTACCGAATTTTTAAATCACCTGAAAGAAATGGTTCAAAACTATACTAATATGGATCCTAAAACAGAGGAGGGAGAAACTCAATTAGCCCCCATATTTGTGGGGCAATCCTCATGTCTTGGTTTGAAAGACAGGTGTCTGCCAAGGAGGGAGAGAACCTCCCTTGGAATGGAAAATGTGACCCCCCTTCCCTCCAAATTATTATAACTTTGAAATTACGATGCTTTCAGGCAAAAATATGGGAAAAGAAATAACAGTTCTTTACTAGAATATATATATATATATATATGACAGGGCAAACAAACAACAACAACAACAAACAAAACCAGAAACCCAAAACCAGCCTGCTCTCGGTGCTCTCGGCTGTCAAGCACTTTTCCCTTTGGTGTAGTTATGGTCACAGA
>NW_008237405.1:67520-71253 GCF_000691975.1 Corvus brachyrhynchos
CGCACAGAGCCAGGAGATGTACCTTCCAGGAAGGGGAAGGGGGTCCCAGTTCAACAGCTGCTCTTGTGAGCAGAAGCTCACCCACAGTAAGTAGAAGCTGTGCAGGACGAGAATTCCACAGTGTCAGCAAATCCTCTGGGCAGCAACAGTCTGGCACCAAAAACCGCACCGCTCCACTCCGATCCTGAGACCGAGGGAGAGAGGAGCTGAGCCCAGCCCCTCACCCTCCAGCCAAAATCTCGAGGTATGTCTGCCCTTCCCAAGAGAAAGCCCCTCATCTATGAGAGTGCAGTCAGCTGCACGCCTCTCCCTCCTCCTTTGCTACATCTTTTGTCTCTCTTAAACACCGTCATTATCATCTCTTAGGCAACAGATGGGAGAAAATTCCCTGAGAGAAAAAGAAAAAAAAAAAGAAAGAAAAATCCTAACCTCCAACACCTCAGATGATGTTAGAAGGAAATTACAAAAGGCTCAGGGACAAGACCAGTATGATTTTGGGAAGCTGTTAGATGTTGCTTGAGGAGTTTATTGGAACAGAGAAAATCAGCAAGAAATAACTAAACAAAAAGTAGTTGCAGTTATGGAAGGAATTTCCAAAGGAATGGTGTCCCCGAGGAAAGGAAGGGGACGAGTATGTGGACAACCTATGTCAAACGCCCCCAGGAGTCTTGCTATTAATCAATATGCATATTGTAAGAAAGATGGGCATTGGAAAAGGGATTGTCCGCAGTTGAAACATAAAAGCCCCCCTCTCATGGCCATCACCGATAATGACTGAGAGGGACTGGAGGGTTCTTCCCCTGCAGACCCTCTGCTTACAGCTAAGCTGGGGAATGAGGAGGTAAATGAGGAGGTAGAATTCTTAGTAGATACAGGAGCTAGTTACTCTGTGCTAAATACAGTAAAAGAAAACTTGAGTAATGATTCTATAACATTTGTTGGTGCAACAGAGAATAGTGAAACTTGGCCATTTCTCAAGCCCATTGATTTTAAATTAGGAAAACAATGGATGAATCACCAGTTTTTGTATCTAATCAATTTGCCAAAGCCTCTCCTTGGGAAAGATTTACTGGAAAAACTAAATGGTGAAATCAAATTTAAAAATGGCAAAATACAGGTTATTATTCCAGAATCTAATTATGTGGAAGCCTTAATTTTTGCACTACAGTCTCCAAAATCAGACATGACCCATCTGCCAGTATCACTTGAGGATGCAGTGATTCCAATAGTCTGGGCTGGAGAGGTGCCTGGGAGATCCAAAACAGCAGAGCCTGTAAGAACTAAATTGAAACCTGGAGAGGGACTGGTAAGGCAAAAGCAATACCCTTTGAAAATAGAAAGCCAAAAGGGGTTATTACCCTTTGGGGAAAAATTTATAAAATATGGCCTATTGAAGGAACGTGAATCCAAATTTAATACCCCTATTTTGCCAGTTAAGAAGGCAAATGGAAAGGATTACTGGCTGGTACAGGACCTTAAAGCCATAAATAAGATAGTAGAAGATATACACTTAGTAGTAGCAAATCCTTATACCTTGCTAACAACCTTGAGTGAAAAAATAAAATGGTTTACAGTATTAGATTTGAAAGATGCCTTTTTCTGTATCTCTTGGAGTACTGAAAGTCAAGACATTCTTACTTTTGAATCAGAAAAGTATGCTAGCTCAGCTTTGTGTACCTAGATAAGGCTGACAAAGCAGGAGTCATGCAAAACAATGGTATTGTGCGTACTCAAGAGCTGGGGTCAAGGAATGGCCACCTAAAAATTAGGACAGTGGACATTGAAGACCACCAAAGAAGACCCCAAAAGACCAAATAAGGACTTCCAATAAAGGGTGCAACTATGTAAAATAAAGCAATACATATACATCGAGTAAGTGGGGATAGCTAATGAATATGTAATCAGTGTGTATGATAAAAACTCTGTTTTCCTGATGCTCAGTGCGCTCAATTAGAGGAAGGATCCTCTCAGTGCCTAGTGCTGCAATAAAGAATGCCTGCTTTCTAATACTCAAAACTGTGTTAGCAAGTTTCTATCTGACCAATTTCAGTATCAAAACGAGTAGTTTTAACCAGTAACACTCCTCATGAATATGGTTAATATAACCCTATTCGCCATAACCTTGTAATTCAACATTCAGCTTTAATTAAAATTCCAGAATTATGCCACCTAATGAAGACTGACCATCAAAACATATCTGAATTTACTTTCAATAAATGAGCTTTTGAAATATTTTCAACATAAACAAACATGGGGCAGGCACTTCAAATACCCACCTCCATCCATGAATTACTATTTTTCAGTATCTTTGAGGTCACATTTCTGTTGGAAATAGTCACATGATATATTAGCATTTTCTCAGGATTAATTCAATCAGATGAATGCCAACCAATCAGCCTCATCTCTGTACCCAAGAAGATCATGGAAGAAATCATCCTGGAAGATGTGTCAAAAAACATGTTATACAGAGAGATGATTAGAGAGAGCTAACATGGTTTCACAAAGGGCAGTGGGTCAATGTCCAAATGGAGACCTGTAATAAGTGGTCTCCCTCAGGGGTTCATATTGGGACCTTTAGTGTTCAATACCTTTATTAATGACATACTGGGATTGAGTGCACTCTCAGCAAGTTTGCAGATGACACCATGTTGAATGGTGTAGTCGATACACTTCAGGGAAGGGATACCATCTTGATGGCTAAGGAGCGTCTCCATCCTTTGCTGGATGCAGAGAATAGCATAGTGTCAGAGGATGAGGAAAAGGCAGAGGTACTTAATGCCTTCTTTGCCTCAGTCTTTAATACCAAAACCAGTTGTCCTCAGGATACCCAGCTCCCAGGGAAGTGGAACCAGATGATTTTTAAATGTCTCTTCCAATCCAAAGCATTCCATGACTCTATGAATTTCTGTAACTCTCAACTCAATTTAGTATATAGTCCAATTAATCAAGAGGAGGCACTAAGGGATGGGAAAAGGTAGATAGCTATAGCCTTCATCTGTTTCTAAGACTCCTTTTCCTTTCCAAGGCCAAGAATAAGATTGTTTCATTCAGGAATACTGCCCAGTACCTCTTCCCAAACTCAGGGAATCTGATGGAGCGAGATACTAAATTAATATTCACTGGCATGTTAATAAACCCCATGCTTAGAAAAAATCCTGCTGGAAGTCCTTATGAACACAGGAGAAATTCTTGGGGGATATACTGCCTCTGAAACGCACTGCTTAGGAGAAGGAATGTGACTGGCTCCACACTAGAAAGCCTCCAAAAAAAAATCTCTAAACATAAAATAAATTTGTTGAGATAGAGCTGATTATTCACACTAATAAAAGGGTTAATCTAAGACTAGTAAAGATGACTTGTTACAACACAGTCAGCAATTAGACCTTTTCTTAATCTATATGAGGACAATGGGAGTACAGGGGAAGAGAGAAGGGAGAAAACCCAAGAAATTAAGTTTACCGTTTAACAGAAAGTTTGTTCAGGAGATTACAGGGAGGAGGTAAGTAGGTTAAGCAGTATCAGGGAGTCTAAGGAGATCGACTACTGGAACTGCACCCTACCATCCCTGGGATAGTCATGTCTGGCAGACATAAAACATGATATGGAGGATTCCCTATGCTCTCTCCACCTGGCAGAATGCAGGGACTTAAAGGATGGGGGTTGTTGTCGGGGCCCCTTCCCCCTGCCGTGTAGCCCTGAGAGAGGGGCCCTGGGGGGGGGGGCACCGGGCTCC
>NW_008237405.1:72436-72984 GCF_000691975.1 Corvus brachyrhynchos
TGGAGAAGTGGTAGAATTCAAAATTGTACAAGGTAGAAAAAGGTTACAAGCATCACAGGTCACTGGGCCTGATGGTGTTTCTGTAAAAGGCAGTATATATGCTAACCCATGACAATGCTAAAAATCGTAGTCATGTTAGATGGTATCTCCATTATAAGCCCCCCCTACAGTCTCCCTTTCCTAATCCCACCTTTCCTTTTTACCCTGTATCCTATTACCCTCAGTGTATTCCCAATCCGTTTTTCCATCCATGGTTTCCCTCACAAACCATGCCTTTACCAATTGTTTCCCCAAAAATCCCTTTCCAATGCCGAGTGGGGGATGAAAAGGGGGAGGGAAGAAATTAAACCCTCTCTTGCCTCAGTTTCCCCACAAAGCATGCTCAGAGAGTTCTGTCTCCCTTCTGCCAGCCTTGAGATGTTCCAGAGAATCTGTTTGGACATTTAAAGACTCAGGAGGGTGGCTTGTTTTGTTTTGAAACTGTTCTTGTTATGTTTATCCAGTTGTTTTCAATGTTAAGTTTTAAATCTCTTTTTGTTAAAAATAAA
>NW_008237405.1:73270-77782 GCF_000691975.1 Corvus brachyrhynchos
GGTTTCCCTGCCCCTGCTCAGCCTCGTTCCCATTGGTTGGTTTGTGTTCCCTGCGCGGGCAGAAGGACCCTTGGTCCCGTGATTGAACAGTTCCTCAGCAGAGCCTCAGCCATGCGGCTGGAGAAATAAACATCTCTGAAACATCTATCAAGAATCGGTCCCATATATATTTCTTTTCCACAGGCCTCCTTGTTTGATACATCGTGTTACAGAATCCCCACTGTAACAGGTGGTGGCAACACGTTCCTGCCTGATGCAGCAGGAGCATCTCCTCTGTGACTACCTCACCTTCCCAGGTGTCCTTGTACAATAGCTATGAGGGTCTGCAAGTGGAACCAAATGATGAGGATGATGGTCCATCTATGTTGGAGGTGTTGTCAAGGTTGTCAGCCTATGTACCATATCCAAACCACTTCCATAAAGAAAAAAAGGCAGGCTATTGTCATAGCAGACTCTCTTTTGTGGGGAATGAAAGGTCCTATGTTTTCCTTTGTCCTTCCAGTTGCAGGGAATGATGAGGAAGGAAACAGGAAGAGCCAGCTGATCAATACCTGGCTTCACGACTGATGTCACGAGCAGAATTTTGGGGTTTTGATCACAGGTCAGTCCACATGACTCCAGGCCTGCTGGTGTCAAATGGGATACATCTTTCTCAAAAGGGAAAAAGGATATTTGTGCAAGATTTAGCAGGGCTCATTGTAGGAGCTTTAAACTAGATTTGAAGAGGTAAAGGGATAAAACCAGGCTTGCTATAGAAAAGCCTGGAATCAGCACGCCAGTGTTTGAGATAGTGTGCTAGTGAGGTCCTTCAGTCTGCTCCACTATATATTGAGTATTCTGGAGTACATTTGAAATGTCCCTGTATTAATGTGCACAGAACCATAGCCATTTCAGTGGAGGTAGGGGATGGAGATCCATGCAGCAGCAAAGATGCAAGGGTTGTCAATGCATTAGAAACCATGGAAGCACCTAAGAACACTAAGGAAAGGCTGTGGATGTTGTCTACCTAGATTTTAGTAAACCCTTTGACATCACTGCTCATATCATTTTCTTGGAGAAACTGGCTGCTCATGGCTTGGATGGGTATACTCTTCACTGAGTAAAAAACTGGCTGAGACACTGGACTCAAAGAGTTGTGGTGATTGGAGTTAAACCCAGTTGGAAGTTGGTCACAAGTGGTGTTGCCCAGGGCTCAGTACTGGGATCAGTCCTGTTTAATATCTTTATCAGTGGTCTGGATAAGGGGATTGGGTGCACCCTCAGTATGTTTGCAGGTGACACCAAATTGGGTGGGAGTGTTGATCTGCCTGAGGGTAGAAAGGCTCTACAGAGGGATCTGGACAGACTGGATTGATGGGCCAAGGCCAACTGACGGACCTAGAGCACAAGTCTTATGAGAAGCAGCTGAGAAACTGGGGTTTTTTAGTCTGGAGAAAAGGAGGATCAGGGGAGACCTTATTGCTCTCTGCAACTACCTATAATACATATACACTGACAGTTCAAGTTAAAAAACCACAAAATAATCTGATTAAGTAGCCTTAAGACATAAGCTTTGGTTAATTCCATTTATTATATTTCTGTTCTTCGGGACCTGTTTCTTCTGAAATTGGATGGAGCTACCCTTACTGAGTTATTGTTGGGGTTTGGTGGGGGAGTTCTGTTAGTTTTCTTTTTGCCAAAAACTGTACTGACTGATGAGACTACCCAAAACAAGCAGTAATTTTGACCATGTGCTAGAAAACAATAAGCTCTGAAAGGTAAGCGGTTTTTTTATGCACTTTTGAAAAATACATATAACTTTATTGTCTCCGAATTCCACATAAGCAAAATGTCAAAGTAGTTGTAGCAGGATTTTTTTCCTACATCAGAGTTGCCAGACTGAGACAAGCATCCTCTTTGGGAACACCCAGTACAGTAAATGGAATCAATTTCCACTATAGTAACACAAGCTGTGAGCAAAGCTAAATATAAAGAAGTATTGGTTGCATTTTCAGAACCTCTGTGGATGTTTACATCTCTGAGTCTCTTTACCACTTGCAAAAAGTTGAGGCATGTTTACCAGTTTCCAGGATTATCTACTCTTAGTCTAAATTAAAATAAATGTAGTAAAGCTAAGATTAGTAGGTGTAGAAGAAAGATGCACTGTTTTTATTCTTACCCCATCCAAATCCTACCTAATTACTTCTCCGAATTTATAATTTTTACATGGCTCAAAACCAAAATTAGGAGGCAGCTAAAAAACTGAAGTCATCAAACCAAAAAACAGTTGTGCAAATTTTTCAAAACTTCTAAATGGGAAATGGGGTTAAAAATTATAAAGATATGAAAAGCATATTCAGTACTGCATAAAAAAAAAATCTTGAAAGAAATGCATCCTGCATACTGTTTAATGCAATCTCACTTGTCTTTTTGAATTTCCCTAGTTCAACTGCTTAATCTTCAGTTTTTCCAGAGGAAGCACCATTACACAGCAAATTCCATGCCTTTGTTTAGCCTTTCTTTTATATTTAGTATGTCTATTGCATGATAGGATAACCATGTATGTATAACTAAAAAAAAATGCATTAAATACTGACTAGCATAGGGGTAGGAACTTGAGAGAGAACTATATTTAATTATACAAAACACAGTCAGGGAAGAAAAGCTAAACTAATATCCTCAGTGCTTGTGTAACAATTAGAAAACCCTTGGTTGGAGATACACTGTGGCGGTGCAAGTGGCTCCAACCACTCTGTCTCCTGAGGAGAACTCAGATAACCAGCTGTGGTGGTCAGCAACCCAAGTTTAGCATGTAACTTTACAGTCATGGTGAGAACCCATGATTCCCTTGTTCTGCCTTTTGCATGTTTTCTCCCAATTGGTTAATGTTTTCCCCTCCCTGTTTTATGTATGAAGTTATGTATATTCATTTCCCTTCTTTAATATGTCAGTTCTAGAAAGTTCTTTGTTCCTCGACGCCCCATTGGATCCTTCCCTAAGTCCCTCCTATGTGTTGTTCCTATTGGTTCCCTTGCTGTCAACCCTGCCTACTTGCCCCTATCCCATTGGCTGAGATCCCTTTCCCCGCCTATTCTGTACCCAGTATAAGATCCCTGGACCCTCCCACCAATTGGTCTCTTCATCCCTGTCTTTTCACCAGAATAAACCTGCATGGAACACATACGGAGAGTCCCATCTCTTTTCTTCTTTGCCTTCACCTGCATGCCTGCTTAACAGCGACAGGAAGATACAGCCCCTTTTGGGTGAGGAGCTCTACCCCTTTTTCATTGTGTGTTGGGCACTGAGTGCCATCTTCCAGAGGGGTTTCAGCGTTGACCTCCGGGCTTCTTTGTGTCGGCACGCGAGGGGTAAAACCCTCTTCTGCCAGCTCCCAATGGCTGCAAAACCCCTCCAGTACACAATGTCATAACTCTTCTGTCTAATGGGGTAGTGAAAGTGAAGTTTCTTAGCAAGGCTATGTCAAGTTTTCCAGTTACATTTTAAATGTTTCCTATGGTGATGAGTCTTCATGAACTCTAGTTATAGTCCAAATTCTGTAAGTTGTAACATGAATGTAAAATGCTACTTCTAACAACTGTATCTTCTTGGCAAAACTGTTGCTTCTCTTACCTTTAGACTTTGAAAAAACATGATATAATCAAATGTTGACTAGTGGCTTGTTTCTATTTGGGTTTAGGTCTGTAGAGTTTATATATAGAAAAAGATCTAATTTCACCTAGCTATTATTTCAGGCTATCCACAATGTGGTGTTGGTTTACATCTGTCTCACACTGTGAATGGTATCTTTGAAGCCATATATGGAAGTGGTTTAGTGGTAAATAAGTGGGTAAGTCACCCAGCAATGTATGTGGGAAGTGAATAATATCTTTTCATAAGGTGCCGCCCGGTCACGCCGCACACAGTCCCGCCACACGCTCCCGTCCACATGTTCAATAGCTGCTGCCACCCGCTGAACCACGCGCTCCGCTTTCGAAAAATGGGCTCTAAGCTCTCACTGCACCAGGGAGAGGTTTATGTCCAAGTTGGGGATTCCCTAAAGGAGGGTGGGATAAACTTTTCAAAGGGGTTGTTAAAAAAGTTTGTTAGATGGCTCTTCCTTTATTTCCCCCAGGTGTCCCCAGAGTCAGCCCAACAGCTTGCCTTTTGGGACAATGTAGGATTTAAGTTAACTGCCCTGAGGCAAGCAGGGGACACCTCTGTTGCTCAGTTTTTTCCTTTGTTAGTTTTAATTTATGCTGCTGATGCCATGAAGATTTTTGCCTTTTCTTTTATACCCCTGTTATACCTTTTACAACTTCTGTATTCCTAGTGCTTTTTGCCTACATTCTTGGACTTGTTTGTCAAGCTAAGAGACTAAACATTTTAGAAGCTTCGTAGCCAGGGATCAGTGTGCCTCAGACCCCAAGGTCCTCTCCAGAACACATTCTGTAAACCAAGATAGAACCATCCAGGGGAAGGTTCCTTGGGGAGGGGGGCTCACTTGAGCCTCTCATTGGGGAATCTTTGATAGAT
>NW_008237405.1:78706-79772 GCF_000691975.1 Corvus brachyrhynchos
GGCGGGCTGCGGCCTGCATAACACCGGGGACATAGAAGCAGCGGCCGCTCTGCTGTGCCGGTTCACCTCAGCTGTACGGGGATTCATCCCCAATGGGAGGCCTTCTCCTATCAGAATATCAAGGAGTTGTGCAAAGCCCAAAAAGAGTTTGGGAGAGAGATTAATTAATGATGTCATTGTCGACATGGGACCCCTACAACCTGGAATGCCCTCTCCTGCAATGCTTCCAAGGCATTGGAAGCTCATTACCATAGACATCAAAGACTGCTTTTTTCAGATCCCCTTGCACCCTGACGACGCACCTCGGTTTGCTTTCTCGGTTCCATCGATTAACCGAGAAGCTCCCATGCGGTGCTACCATTGGAAGGTCCTTCCTCAGGGCATGAAGAACTTGCCCACGATCTACCAATGGTATGTTAATCGCATCCTGTCAGCTGTACGCCATGCTGCCCCAGGGGCCATCCTCCTTCACTACATGGACGATGTCCTCATTTGTGCCCCTGATGACAATAGCCTGGAGTGGATCTTCAAAAAGGTGCTGAGGCCCTAAAGGTACACGGGTTTGAGCTCCAGCAGGAGAAAATCCAGCGTGTCTCCCCCTGGAAGTACCTTGGCCTCAGAATCCCTGAGACCACCATTGTTCCCCAGCCCATCAAACTAATTGACAATCCAAAGACTTTGCAGGAGCTGCACCGTGTGGGTCCATCAACTGGGTGCGGACCTGGCTTAGGATCTCCACCAAAGACCTCGCACCACTCTTCAACCTGTTTCGTGGAGACCGAGACCTGAAGTCACCGAGGACCCTCACAGCAGAAGCCAAAGCATCGCTTCTCAAGGTGCAGTGGGCGCTGGAGGAACGGAAGACCCACAGGTACAAGCTGAGACTGCCATTCCAACTTGGGAAAGGTTCCACACCTTAATGGCATTCTTTTTCAGTGGGACTCGGAGTTGGGGGACCCCCTCTGTCATAGGTTAGCAAGCTGAGTCTCAGAAGTGATGTTCTTCTTACAGCTCCCCCCATGACCTGACAGAACCTATCAGCTGGCCAGTTTGAATATGGACAATT
>NW_008237405.1:80752-83229 GCF_000691975.1 Corvus brachyrhynchos
TTTTTCCCTCTTTTAGGTCTGTTAATAAACTTCTTTATATTCTTTCAAGTTTGGTGCCTGCTTTGCGTTTCTCCTAATTCTTATCTCACAGAAGATAAACAGTAATGAGTATTTTGGACCAAACCACTACACTAAATTGGTGTTTCTGCCCGTTTACAAACCCAACCTGCTACACCCTCCTTATCATCGAGTGGGTGTTCCTCCCTCACCAGCCCACTAAGAGTCTCACCACACCACAGGAGCTCATGGCTCAAGTTATCATGAAGGCCAGAACACGCCTACGTACCCTTGTGGGGTGAAATCTTTTATGCATTTATTTACCTATTATTTCTGAGACCGTGGAGTACCTACTCCAAAGCAACGTGAATTTACAGTTCGCACTTGATAGTTACCTGGGACAGGTTTCTGTGCATTATCCAAACCACAAAATTTTCAATTCAACCTTTAGCCTGATCCCACATGAAATTCAAAGCAGGAAACCACTCAATGCTTTGACCATTTTTATGGATGGCTCTGGGAAATGGAACAAGTCAGTCATGACTTAGCAAAATCCCAAGACACGGAAGTGGGAGTCCGATGTCGAAGTGGTATCTGGGTCACCACAAGTTGCAGAATTAGCCGCTGTGGTCAGAGCATTCGAGAAATTCAAAGAACCTTTCAATTTGGTTATGGATTCGGCGTATGTTGCAGGGGTAACTATGCAGGCTGAAAACACCTTGCTTAAAGAGGTTTCAAACAAAAAGATTTTTAGCTTGCTCACGAAATTAATCTATCTCCCACCGAGAGCAGCCATACTATGTAATGCATGTGAGGTCGCACACCAATTCCCAGGGCCTATAGTGGAGGGCAACCGTAGAGCGGATGCTTTGGCCATGCCTGTCTGGCATGTCAACCTGCCAGACACTTTCCATCAGGCTAAGCTGAGCCATGAGAAGTTCCACCAGAATGTGCCCGCCTTAGTCCAGATGTTCCACCTCACCCGTGACCAGGCAAGAGCCATTGTGGCGACTTGCCCCAACTGCCAAAGACACCAACTTCCATCTCTTGGCAGTGGGATAAATCTGAGGGGACTCAAACTCCCCAGCCTTTGACCAGCTCAAGTACCTCCATGTGTCAGTAGACACATTTTCCGGGGCCGTGTTCGCATCATCCCATGCCAGTGAGAAAGTGGCTGATGTGGAACGGCATCTGGTCCAGGCTTTTGCCACGCTTGGTGTCCCGCAAAAGATCAAAACAGACAATGGGCCTGCATATGTGTCATCACAGCTGCGCAGGTTTCTGCAGTCCTGGGGAATCGAGCACACCTCTGGCATTCCACACTCGCCAACAGGACAGGCGATCATCGAAAGGACTCACCAATTGCTGAAAGGGCTCCTTGAGCGCCAGAGGGGAGGCTTCAAGCTGAATTCTCCTGTCATCCGACTCAGCCAAACCCTCTTCACATTAAACTTCCTGAACTGCACCTTTGAGGAGCCTGACTCGCCTGTCCTGAGGCACTTCTCCAATGAAGTGAGAGCGAGACTGAAAGAGAAGGCACCTGTGCTCATCCGGGACCCAGAAACCAAGGAGGTACAAGGACCTTATGACCTAGTTACTTGGGGACGAAGACACACGTGTCAGTACACCATCCGGACCACACTGGATCCCCAAGAAATGGGTCAAACCCTACACACCACCAAAGGCAGTCGAGGCCAGCCCCAAAGAAGATCTAGACCCTTCAGATGACAGCAATCCCAAAGACATCACAGTGGCTGCATGGAGGAGGAAAAGACGCCCATCTGAAGACAAGGTCGCGAACGAGCAAAACACTATCTTCTCGTGGTACCTCAACCCTTACCCTATTTTTTATCCTATTTTAGTTGATCTTCCTTCCAAAAATGGGGGATCAGAATGGGATTTGTCGAGTTTATTTTGAGTTATACTGAGTTTCGTAATTTTCCTTTGTGTCATGGGTTAGCATAGCTCCGGAAGTGATTTTCTTGCAAAGAGGTGCTTACAGCTTCCTCTATGACCTAACAGAACCTATCGACTGGCTAGTTTGAATATTGACAATTTTTTAAGCCACTTAAAATATTTTGACCACCTCTGTGGTCCACATTTAAGAATGGACAAACCTTTGGGAAGCTCTCTCTTGCTTCCAGCTGGGGGACAGGTAACTGGGCTGGGCCCAGGCCAGGCCCTGCTCGGCCCGGGGCTGGGCCGGGACACAGCCATCCTGGAGCCGTGCGGCCCTGTTCCACCTGCGGCCCCCTCACAGCTCTGTTACGTGCAGATGGCGCGGCCCAGCTCTACACCCCCTTCCCCTCCAGTGCCTGGCAAAGATCATGTGACCAACAGTGATAAGCGAATTCCAGCTGCAAGGCCCGGGTGAGATTAACCCTTTTAGCGCTGTAAGTTTCCTCCAGAACAGATGAAGCCTGCAGACATTAAGTAAAGAAAGAAGAGCTGAAAACCTGAGGGAGGAGAAAGAGGAGATG
>NW_008237405.1:83299-83952 GCF_000691975.1 Corvus brachyrhynchos
GAAATTCTGTTGTAAAGCTATGGTGGTGATAGACTATGATATATCAGAGTACCCGTTGTAATTTCATGAAAGCATGGGGGGTGGAGCATTCAAACTGCACTTGTGAGCAAAAGCACCTGTGCTGGAATAAGCAAATGCTGAAGCAGCTGTAATTTGATGAGAAGTTTGAACAGGGAGAGATGGAAGTGATGAGGACTCTTGCTCCAAATCGGAAGGAGAAAGGCCTCTATTCCTAGAGATGCTCCCAGAGATAGTCTTAGAGATGAAGATGATGAGGACCTATTTGCTCCCAGGGAAGGGGGAGGGCCTCTATTTCTACAGATGAAGATACTCCCAGAGATGGGTGAAGAGAACCTTTGTTTTTGAACAGCTCAACCTTAATGTGGTACCCCAGTAGCTCAAGATTCGACCCTCGAAAGCAGTTGTGGGGAAAGCTGTAAGATGAGAGAAGGGACTCTCACATGCGAGCAGAGAACCAACCCTGGCAGCTGTCTTGCTGTGACATTGAAACCATGACAGAACTGTTTCTTGTGGAGATGTCTCCATAGCGTGAGCAAGAGAGACTCCTCTCCCTAAGTGAACTGAACAAGGTTATTATGGAAGTGGTAAACTGACTGAAAATCTCAAGGGTTGTCTTTTTACATTGTCAGTGG
>NW_008237405.1:84380-86578 GCF_000691975.1 Corvus brachyrhynchos
CTTGAACTTTGGGTTATTGGGGTGGGGGGCTTCTATTGTTAAATACATTATTTGGTTTATATTAATTTTCTTTCTCATCATTTTTGTTTTAATCTGCTTCAAAAACTTTCTTGTTGCTGCTACCACCCAGTCTTTTAAAAACAAAAAAAAGGGGGAAATACACTGTGGCGGTGCAGGTGGCTAGTCATGGTGAGAACCCATGATTCCCTTGTTCTGCCTTTTGCATGTTTTCTCCCAATTGGTTAATGTTTTCCCCTCCCTGTTTTATGTATGAAGTTATGTATATTCATTTCCCTTCTTTAATATGTCAGTTCTAGAAAGTTCTTTGTTCCTCGACGCCCCATTGGATCCTTCCCTAAGTCCCTCCTATGTGTTGTTCCTATTGGTTCCCTTGCTGTCAACCCTGCCTACTTGCCCCTATCCCATTGGCTGAGATCCCTTTCCCTGCCTATTCTGTACCCAGTATAAGATCCCTGGACCCTCCCACCAATTGGTCTCTTCATCCCTGTCTTTTCACCAGAATAAACCTGCATGGAACACATACGGAGAGTCCCATCTCTTTTCTTCTTTGCCTTCACCTGCATGCCTGCTTAACAGCGACAGGAAGATACAGCCCCTTTTGGGTGAGGAGCTCTACCCCTTTTTCATTGTGTGTTGGGCACTGAGTGCCATCTTCCAGAGGGGTTTCAGCGTTGACCTCCGGGCTTCTTTGTGTCGGCACGCGAGGGGTAAAACCCTCTTCTGCCAGCTCCCAATGGCTGCAAAACCCCTCCAGTACACAATGTCATAACTCTTCTGTCTAATGGGGTAGTGAAAGTGAAGTTTCTTAGCAAGGCTATGTCAAGTTTTCCAGTTACATTTTAAATGTTTCCTATGGTGATGAGTCTTCATGAACTCTAGTTATAGTCCAAATTCTGTAAGTTGTAACATGAATGTAAAATGCTACTTCTAACAACTGTATCTTCTTGGCAAAACTGTTGCTTCTCTTACCTTTAGACTTTGAAAAAACATGATATAATCAAATGTTGACTAGTGGCTTGTTTCTATTTGGGTTTAGGTCTGTAGAGTTTATATATAGAAAAAGATCTAATTTCACCTAGCTATTATTTCAGGCTATCCACAATGTGGTGTTGGTTTACATCTGTCTCACACTGTGAATGGTATCTTTGAAGCCATATATGGAAGTGGTTTAGTGGTAAATAAGTGGGTAAGTCACCCAGCAATGTATGTGGGAAGTGAATAATATCTTTTCATAAGTTGCGCTCTTGACTTTAGTGCAGATACAAGTCTAGAAATTACTTAAAAAACAATATGAACATACAACCATCAGTGCATCCAGTGGTAAGGGGAAAGTATGTAATCCATTTACTGAGCTACCAAGAGGTTTAAATCAACTCCCACCTTTCAGGAAATGTACTTAGACACTCCTCTCACCCCTTCTGGTAATCGCACATCTATCAGACGTATTTTTGCAGTGTACTAGAAGTGGATAGAAAACTTCAAAAGTGTTGCTAATGTTGGAAAATATACCAGTTAAAAATTTTTTGTATAACTTTAGTCAAAGGTTTTGTTTGCCTTTGACCCGAGGGGAGGGAACTGAAGCTTCTTTCCAGGGCATTGTTCCTCTATTCGAGGCCTGATGAACTTAACAAACTGAGAGTAGCCCAAAAGACAAGGGCTATCAGCAGCCGTTAATGGAACATCAGCTCTGAACCTCACCCCTGTCTGGTCAGAGACACCTAGTCTAAGAAGAAAGATATAAGGAAGAAGACCTAATTAGCATCGGAGGCAAAGAAACCTGCATCCAATAAGAAACCAAATACTAAGAACTACGCAACCTGGGACCAATGAACACTGACCCAATTTGTTTCTATGGGTTTTGACTGTATAAAAGATCTGAAAAATCTAGTAAAGGTCATGTGTCATGGAATGATTCTCTCTGCACACCCGGGCTATGTGTGGATGAGATTATTTCTGTGGTACATCCTGGCCAGAACAACATCCTGGCCAGAATAAAGTAATGCCTTGACTCTCTAACATTAAAAATGTTGTTGGAGAGTTTTTGTTTTTCCCTCAGTTTCGGTGACACTAAGAATGACAAAGCAGCTCAGAAGATGACAGAAAGTGAAAGTATAGAAACTTACAGGATATATTAGAAGCTAGCAACAGAATTTAGAAACAACAAAACCAGAAAATAC
>NW_008237405.1:86599-94763 GCF_000691975.1 Corvus brachyrhynchos
ATGTACTAATGGTGCGAGGGAAAAAAAGCAACACTGAACAGATTAAAAATACCACTATTGTAAAAAGGCTGGGGCAAAAAAACCTGACAAGACTACAAGAGAGACTCATGCAAGGGATGAAGGAAGAAGCAGAATGAGATTGACACGTTTCAAAACATATACAAGAGAGCTGGTGGCCAACAAACTATTTTTCCAGTTTTATATATTGTCAGATGAAATTACTGAAATCTCACCAAGTCAGTGAGCACTGGTTGCTTACTTCTTTTTAAGTGCTTTGTCAATCCCAGTCATAAATTTATGTTTTTCTACTTTGTGACATAGGGACTTAAAGCTGGCAAATTTTGTTTAGATGTTTGTTGTGGTTTAGGAATGGTACTCCCCAATTTAGTTCTCCCACCAAGATTCTCCAAACCCCACTGCTGCTCACTCCCTCCCCATCCCCCTCTTCCACCCCCACAGGTGTCCAGAAAGGAGAATTGGGGGCACAAAAGGCAAAGATCACAGGTTGAGATAAGAACAATTTACTGGAAACGGCAATGAGACAAGAAAACAAACAGCAACAGCAACAATATTAACAACAAAAGTGTATGAAAGAGAGTGATTCACATGCGGAAATGCTCACTGCAGCGCCCAACCCGCCCAACCCGATGTGACTGCTACCTCACCCTGACCTCCCAGTCTGCCACACTTACTCAACCTAAAGGAATCCCTTCTCCTCAGAAGTGAGGCCCTTCCACCACCCCCAGCAATGATGTGAGATGGTATAGAATAACCTCCAGGCCCTGGCCACTCCCCCTCCCAGCTACTGCAAAAATTAACCTTGTCCTGGCTAAAACAAGGACAATGTTTTATCCCTAAACATGTGTGCTATGAATATTTTGATCAAATAATCAATTAAATAATATAAAAGGGTTAGCTATGATTATAAGTAGAAAATTGTGAAGTATAAGGTATAGAAATATCAGGAGTGCTGTGTTTGGAATGTGTTACCACAGAAATCTCGCCAAGAAGTTACTGGAGCCTTCTGTTTCAGTCAAGAAGCTATGGAGACCATCATGCTCACCAGTTATGCTGCTTGGAAACCCACTACCCTTCCCATCTTGATTTTAATATTAAGGATACAAATCAGTAGACCTCAGTACAGAGGACCAATGATTGTTTTAGAATAAGAATATTGATGAAGTTATTAACTATTGGAACCAATCAATGTAAAGGTTAAATTTAAGAGCGGGAATGGTAGGCATAGTATGTAAAAGAACTTATGTAATGATGATTCAGCAGAAAAAGTATATAAAATGGATGGGGTTTGTTAAGTGGGACATGTTTTGGAGGAGGCTATCCCCCATGTCCCCGGTGCCCTGAATAAAGAAGTGTCTGCTTATTCACATCAAAGGATAAGTTTGGATAAGTTTCTTTCACCCCGTTTGGTGACATGGACTGTATTTTTGAAATAACACTTCTTTGGTTTCTGCTAATTGCTTTTCCTGGACTTACATATGTAAAGAAACTCTATTTGCAAGCAAAAATATAAGAGAAGCTCATGTAAAGACTCATATATAGTGCTTCATAATTCTAATGTTTTATTACTTGTCCTAAAACAATTTTTGCAGAACACCACAAAATGAACTCTAATATTTTATAATTAAAATCTACAAAATCCTCAATAAATCATGTTGTTAAATGGTTACATATGCTGAGCTTTAAAAATTACCAATCAACTAGTATATTTCCCTTTTGCAAGAAAATGTATGAAAATTATGTTTCTATAGCTCATTAATGAGCTATACTATTTTAATACTACTCAAAAGATCTACTATGACGATGATTTCATTAGAACTAGGTCAAAACTAAGATTCAGTACAATTTGATCTGAAGTGGCATCAGATGCCTATTTCCTACTTTGGAGACTTATTAATTTTATTGTATTCTTCTAAGGCACCCATTAAAATATATGCATTAATTTCAATTTTGAAATCAGTATTATATCTATCATGGAATCAAAGTTAGGACATACAAATATAAGAAATTCAAAGTATAAGAAAAGCTCTGTTTCACCTACTTATGTTCGCTGTTCATTTCAAAATTAAAACAATCAGAAAGTATAGTTAGCTTAATTTGTCTCTAAAATGTTCTTTTCCTACTTATGTACCCTAAAAATTTTCACTTATGTGTTATTTCCTATGATTTTTAGCTTTCTCACCATTGAAAAATAAAAGACAATATTGTATATTTGGGGACACTGAAAATCCATGCAATACAAGAGCGATTTTACTGTATTTTGAACCATTGTGCACCAAACTATGCATATATAAGTAATAAAAGTGATAGACTGTGAAGGTAACCAGCTCTATGGGACAGCATATTGCATAGAACAACCTGTATGAGAGGCTAATAAAGCAGAAGCCGAATATGGTATGGTAATAACAGAGCATTGGAGCAAATCTGAGCAGACCTAATTCACGCACTAGTAGCTCTCTAGCTGCCTAAACTGTATCAGCAAGATATTTTAAAGTTTGTCTTGACTCAATCATGTATAAAGGATTGTGCTAGATAAGGACCCTCAGGCTACTGTGCAGGTAAATTTCACTCCAGACTTTTGTTATATGTATGACCATGTTCCATTGACTTTAATGGGACCTTCATGGTGCCTTTCAGTTTCTTCTGTGTTTTCCCCAATGAGAGGATACCTTTCATGTGAACCTGACATGGAGACTAGAAAAATATAATATGATTGATTTCCATAGGTAATCTAAAAGTTCCAGTGGATACCATGGAATTTTTTGCCACAACTTTAATATCCAAGTATGCTAACTCTTTTTCTAGTGGGCAATACCAAAAAGTCATCCTCCTCTACCATCATCCTTTTTTTTTTACCAGATGAAAAATTTTACCAGAGCTCTGTAGTATATTACTCAGAGCAACTGAATTTCTTGGAGATGACATTTAGACAATGCTCAGGGTCCAATGTTAAATTCCATTGCTATTTTAAACTAGGAAAACAGATGTTCAAGGGCATTGTAATTTTTATGAATTGAATAGAGGTCTACCTTTGATTGTACTTCCCTAGTAATAAACTTAATGTAAGATTTCAAATTATCATAGACATGTTTTGAGAAACAAACACACACATACTAAACTAGATACTACCTTCCTTACAGTAGTCTTTACATTCACATTATTAAGTGCAGGTTTGTGCTGAATATGTATGCACATACAGATACTTGTACACACACAAAAAACCCCTGTACATGTAAGTACACAAAATATATATAGTATACAAAGATAAAAAACCAAGAATTAATTTGTTAGAAAGAACAGAAAATAAGATACAGTTGTTTGTAACCACTATATACTTACTATTTTGTTGAATCTGATAACTGATATTCTCGTCGTCTATCATAACATTCCTGGATTCCAGGGTCATTCCATAAACTTCTCAGTGCATTTACATAGGGGTTCTCAAAAGTTGACACCTTCTCTACATCGACTTCTCGAACTAACTGTGCATGAGCCTAATTTAAAACAAAGAAAACAAATTTACTTCATTTTCTATGTTTACAAATAGTTCATATCTTGTGAATGTGATTAACAGGAATAATTTTTCAGACTGGCCATCTCACCAATGTGTGGTTATGAATGAATGATGGTCGGGTGTGTTCAAAATAAGAAAAATAGTAATAAGGATGATATGAGAGAAGGTGAATTAAAAAATGAGTATATGGGCCATTATTTCAGAATAAGCTTATCCTAATCCAGTATTATTTAGCTGAAATTGATAAAATGTTCATGTTGCTGCCTGTTCCGAGCTTCCCCTCCCTGAGACAAGCCAGGACTTGCCTCTGTCATGTGCTCTGGACCCCTTTGTTCCAAACGCGGGCAAAACCAAATGTAACTCAAACTCTTTAGCAGTGTCTGATTGGCCGGTCACCTCGGGTCCGCTCCCAGTCCTCCCCTTTCCCCTTCTCCGAATAAAAGAAAGGACCAAGGGGGGGCCTGCCCTCTTTGGCTTTGCAACTCTTTCTGCGAACATCTTGTCGTCTGTTTCTTTTTGAAAGCCTCTAATTGTGGGAAATTAGGCAAGCTTAGGGCTATATTTCTCCCTCTTTGCTTCTGCTGGTAGTATCAGCTTTGCAGCTAATACATTTACCGCTTTTAGAGCTACTGAAATGCTAGATTGCCCATGCTACCTCTCTAGGCTGCCCAAGGCTTTCTAAGGCATTGAACTACTAGCCTAGCCGGTAAAAAGCTGTAAGTATAACTCCTCATGGTCACATGAAAATTTATATTTAATTAAGCTAATTTTTAAGAAAGGTTTCAATTTTCAGGTCCAGTTTTAGGGCATATAATATGCTTGCTTTTTAAATTATAACCACTTAAGCAACTTGGCAGAGTTAGACTGATGGGAGTAGAAAGAATGGGAAGGAGGGAGAAAACTTGTCTTTTACAGAGATTCATTTATACGTACATACACTAAGAGAGAAAAAGAATAGATTAAAACTTAGGCAAACAAAAATCCAAGGGATTCTATTCTCGAATTTAGTCTACATTTCAGACTAGACTCATTTCAGTAAGGACACAGGCCCCTTTGCATTTTAAATCAGGTAAGTGCATACAGAAAGGACTGGGTTTGTTAATTTTAGAGTAATTTATCCTGCTTACATACATACAACCTGTCACCCCTCTTTTTAGACAGTCCAGGAGAATGCTACTATTCATTACTTAAAAAAATTTTATACGTGCAACTATTGTCTACTCATGGGGAAATCAAGAACCCCAAGTTCAATACAAAAAATGTTTGTCTTTGAGATATAGAGAACATATGCTCTCTATTATAAGAACTAATTTCTCCAAGTCCTAACAAAGTATATTTTCTTCTGGAACATCATGTTCACCCATCCCAAAACTGGACAGATCATGAAGGGTTTCTATTATCTCATAACAAAATTTTAAAAAATGGTATTCCACTAAGCACAAGCTAATATTTTTGTGAAACAGGAAGATATATTTTTTCCCAAAAGATTTTGTATTTTTTGCTCAAGCCCAGTTATGTATTCAATTGGCTTTATAGTCTTCCAAAAGAATGATACCCCAAGTATTTGCTCACTACTTGTGACGAACTGATACAACAATATATTCAGATATTATTTCTTTTATTGTTCTTGAGCTCTGAAAGTATGTCCAGCTGATATCAAAATGTTAACAGAGGTAAAAGACTGACTCAGTATTCAAAAATTGCTCTTAAGCTTTCATTGGAAATTCATCATAATTGACAGATGCTCAAGTATTATACATCAGGAGCATCATAAAAGGTAATTACTTTATTCAGTTATTTAGACATATAATTACAAGAAATAGTTCAAGATTTTAAATTGTTTTATTTACCAGTTCTGTTTGTCCTGCCCTAGAACTAATATGACTTTGCACTATGTGGCAAAACCTCTGAAATGGAGTTCAATATACACCAATGATGTGTATCCATCAGAAATCTAATCCAGCCTGATGCCTAAGTTTTAACTTTTATATTTTTCTGATTCTGTACTGCTTAGAGTGTAACTGAGGTTTCTTGTAGCTTGCTAATTTCTGCTCACTTGTGCTAGGTAGACATAACAAAGCCTCTCCAGGCCTGCTCTCCAAGGTCACCCAGACCGTCCTAGGCCCAAAAAGTATAATCCAAAGAGCTTCTAAGGGGGGCCAGCAGAGGGGAAATTACATCATTGAACTGAAACTTTAATTGGAGAATTAACCCTGATATGCAAATGAACCAAACCTATAAAGGTGTGAAGAACTCGTGACCGGTCGTCCATCTTGGGGTCCATCTTGACAATAGCCTGTGGCTCCCAGGGTGTACCTTTGAAGGCCTTTCAAATAAATACCTATTTTATTCTTTTACTCCTGTCCAGTCTCTGTGTCTAGGAGGCCTCTTAAGGCATCAAGCTTTTTAAAAGAAACATTCTTTCCTCAATGAAAATTGTTTCTGGTTCCCTGGGTAGACTTGGGTAGACTCATGCCTACTTGTATCCTACTGACATACAGCTCTTCACAACAATGCTGCTTTTCTTAAAAAAGAAAAAGTAATAACCCTTTACACAGATTTCAAGTCTTTATGCTACGTCTAGGCTATGGCGTCTTGTTCCCCAGAGGTACTATACTTTGCTGAAGATTACAATTTTTCTTTCTCTGAGTCTTTGTCAGTCGGCATCTTTTAGTGGATTCTAATTTCTGGTCAAAAAGAGAGAGATTTAAAACCAGGATCTCATCTATTGGTTTGTTTTCTCATTTGCTCTGATAAAAGCCAAAAGTAATTCTACTGAAGTCTAATGAGATGCAAAAGCATAAATTTAATGCAGAAAAAGACTCAACCATGCATGATGTGTGGTGCTACAACTGCTAAATACTGGGTTTAGTTTCCTTTCACTAATATAATATCAAGCCTGGAATATTACTTTTGATGTTAGCACTCAAATTGCTTGCATGAAAAATCTGAGGACTCATCATTCATCCAGTTTCCACAGTATAAACTTTATCTAGTATTTCTTAGTCTTCACTGATACTTTTTCCTGTACCCAAAAATAGACATTACTTGAAACAAAATAGTAAAGCTACTGCCCCTTAGAAAATTGTACCATCTGAGATTTCGTTATTTTGGAACACCAACAACTGCTATCAAAGCAGTGAAACAAACAAACAAAAAGGATTCTGTGAGTACCACCAAATTCAAATTGGTAATTAAAATGTAATTACTAGTTAGGCTGTAATGTTCTGCAAACAAAATCTAGATGGTCTGACTTTTCAGTCTGATATACCTTTGACATCAGCAGTCAAAAACCAACATTTTCCATGTCCTTTTGAAGATATAAGAATACCTGTAACAATTTGCACAGTATTTGCCACAGATATTATAAAAACATTAATCCAATTATCTTTAGCAAATGACATAAAATTTTAATTTTTAAGAGTTTTTTCCTTGATTTCTACTGGTATTAAAAAGAGCCATCCCAGAAAAAAGAAAACTGAAATTTCCAGGAATACCATTAGAGGTATTTTCTAACAATGATTTTATGTTTCTGAAACCAGGAAATCAGTGTTAGATGATACTCAAATAGCTATCTTCTCCTTCTTCATCATTCTCTTCAGAAAAGTATTGACAATGTTAAAAACTAATTCTGAGCTTGAAGAATATTATAGTTTTATACTGGTCATTCTGGCAATATTATTTTCCCCCTGATTGCATTTAAAAAGAAATATATTTTTTAATCTCTAAGGTTCTGTCCTGGTTCTGGCCCAGATCAGCGGGAGGGGGCATGGCCAAGACATTATGTTATTTAATAACACCTTATGTCATTTGCCAGGGACAGGGGGAAGGGACTCTCTTGCTTCCAGGGAGAAAAGGTTCCTTCCAGTCAGAAAAACATGGCTGAAGTCAGGTTGGGTCTGGCTCTGTGGTGAGCATTTTTGCATGTGAACCATTGTCTTTTTGCATAAATTTGTTATTAATATTGTTGCTGTTACTGTTAGTTTTTTTTCTCTCATTGCCGTTTCTAGTAAATTGTTCTTATCTCAACCCGTGATCTTTGCCTTTTGTACCTCCAATTCTCCTTTCTGGACACCCGGGGGGAGGGAGGGTGGAAGAGGGGGTAGGAGGAGTGACCGAGCAGCAGTGTGGTTTGGAAAGTCTCGTTGGGAGAAGTAAATTGCAGAGTACCATTCCTAAACCATGACTGTTTCATAGTGTCAGTTTTCTACCTATTATCTAATTTTTTGAAAGCACTGATGTTCCTCGGTGACTAAGCAGGACAGAAAATGGATCTGTTCCCATATTCTCTCCATAGATGCACCAACCTTTTGGAATCTTAAAACAGTGGTGACCTAGTTACAGGGATAGGAGGCAGAGTTTAGCATTAGGGGTAACAAAATCGTGTATTCTACACTCCTCTACATCATCTTTAGTGGACTGTGTTTTAAGGCAGTAGGAAGAAGCATAAGGGCTGCCATTCTTTCTCTGGCCTGGAGCTGGGGAGAGGCTGGTGCTGTCCAGACCGCACTGTCACCGCGAGTCCCCTGCTCGTCATTTTCTTCAGCCGTGGAGCCCAAGCTTTGGAAAGACAGCTCTTGTCCAGGAGGTTGCCGTGGGAAATGGAGTGGCGGGGGGGGGGTCCGCGTCGCG
>NW_008237405.1:94887-98749 GCF_000691975.1 Corvus brachyrhynchos
CGCCGCAAGTCAGGGACGCTCCAGACAGTGACAGCATTCCCCACCGCCACCACCACTGCTGCTGCCACGGGGAGGGAGCTTGCCCAGTACCGCGCATTTTGGCAGCATAGTTCCTGGTTTGAACTAGCTCCTCGGGCTGTGTTTTGTCCCTGTTTTTCCATTGTTCCCGGGCTGGGGGGAGGAGGTTTGAGCCTCAAGAGCCTCTCCAGCGTGCTGCCTTTGTTCTCCCAGGTGCCGCATGGCAGACAGCGCGGGGTCAGCTACAGTTTTGGTTTTGCCCAAGGGGTGGGGGGGGCAGGTGACGTTTTGCCTTCACTGGTTTTGTAGGTAAACCATTTTCCTCTGTATTGTTGTGTTGTGTTTGAGCGTTTTGCCTCAGTAAAATTGTGACTTTAATGTTTTTGGTTTTACCTCTCACAGTCTTGTTTTCTTTGTTTTCCCCTCCACTGTTGGGCAGGGGGGAGGGGCTCAATCAGTATTAACTTTTTTCCCACTGAGTTTTTATTTTTAAAACCATTACAAGTGGTTACAGTCAATGTTAGAACAAACTTAGAAAGAAGTTAATTTTTTTTATATTCCTTTTTGATATTGTCTATGTAATTTTTTCAAACTAGCTTTGTTGGAAATTATACAAAGTTTAAAATGTTTATATAACTTTAGTCAGGGGTTTTGTTCGCCTTTGCCATGGGGGAAAAGAATTGAAGTTTTTTCACAAGAAGACTGTTTCACCACTAGAGGCCTGATGAGTTTAACATTTCAACATGCTGGGACTAGAACAGAAGATACACAAAAGATAACGACCATCAACTCCAAATGTCACCCCTGGCATGGTCGGAGACACCTGGTCTGGGAAAAGATAGATAAGAGAACGAAGAATGAGAACCTAATTAACATCGAAGGCAAAGGGATCAATAACCAATAGGAAACCAAATACTACGAACTGTGTAACTTGGGACCAATGAATTTCTATGGATTTTGACTGTATAAGTATGTGAAAAATCTAGTAAAGATTATGTGTGATGGAATGATTTTCTCTGCACAATCCGGGCAATGTGTGGATGAAATTATTTCTGTTGCACATCCTGGCCAGAATAAAGTAATGCCTTGATTCTCTAACACTAAAAAGATGTTGTTGAAGAGTTTTTGTTTTTCCCGCAGTTTAGGTGACAGCTTTCTAACCTACCAAAAAGATTTATTAGAGACATACACAAATGCAGTCTATTTAAAGAAAGTATTCTGATCCACAGAAGAAAGCAATATGCTTGAGATGCAGTAGGCAAAGTTGTTTTGTATCAATGGTCTGTGTGGACTAATTGATTTTAAGATGCCCATTTAAACAATCTCTCTTACATGGGAAAACAAATCCTAGCAAATATTTTCTGTTTTGTAACAGGATTTCCCAAAACTGGAAGAGATGTAGCGCTTGGCCTGCCAATAATTAAATCATCAACCACAGTGAAGCCTGAAGACAGGCAGAGAGAGTTGGAGTTTTTCAGCCTGGAGAAGGCTCCAAGGAGAACTTTACAGCAGCATTCCAGTACCTAAAGGGGGCCTACAACAAAGCTGGACAGGGACTTTCTATAAGGACATGTAGTGATAGGACAAGGGGGAATGGCTTTGAACAGAGGATAGGTTCAGATTAGATAGTAGGAAGAAAATCTTTACTGTGTGAGGGTGGTAAGGTACTGGAACAGGTTTTCCAGAGAACTTGTGGATACCCCATTCTTGGAAGTGTTCAAGGCCAGGCTGGATGGGGCTCTGAGCAACCTGGTCTAGAGGGAGGTGTCCTTGCCCATTGCAGGGGGATTGGAACTAGATGATCTTTAAGGTCCCTTCCAATCCAAGCTGTTCTGATTCTAGGTCTGCATGGTATAATTCACATAGACTGCATAATTGACATCAATGGCAAGAGATCAGATCCAAGCAGTCTGGGAGCTGAAAGAAGTCAGCACAAAAAGCCATCATCATGAACATGACTTTTTCTCTCCTGTCTTGAGAGGATTAAACCCCCAGTGATTCATTTCTTGAGAAGGTAGCTCTTGCTTGTAGAAGAAACAATTATTTATGCTAGCCAAGCAAAGTCATGAGTCATTTACAGATTCAGACCTTGATGACTTGTAATCTACAACTGTAGTACAAGCAAATGCCTTGCCTTACTGGGCTGTATAGAAAGATATGCAGCTTTGGAGGAAATCTTTATCTATCCTTTGCCCTTCTTTTCTTTTTCCTTGGACCTAGTAAATCAAGAGCAAATGAAAAAGTAGAGACTTTTCTTCAAACCTGGACATAATTGAAACAGGTGTAACATTCAAGGAGAGTAAGCTGTATTTCAGTGTCTTGAAAAAGTAATAGATGGGGAATGTGTTCCTTAATGTATCAGGAATCATAAATCTCTGACAATCAGTCCAAGGTAGGAAAGTGCTTTTACATAGCAGCCTGAGAGAACTAATTTGGAAGAGGACTGTGGAGAGGTAGTTGCTTCCTTTGAGCAACTCTGAAGCACAGAATGGATTAGGCTAAACAGAAAGAGGCATCATGGTGTGCTACACTGCAAAATTATATATAAACTAATAAAATGTGTTGTGAATTGCTGGAAGGAGGCTTGGTACAATGCTAATCATCCTACAGTTATTGAAAAAGGTCAATATGGTATCAAAATTGCCGAAAAAAGAACTTGTCATCCTTTCCTATTTTATATTCTAACTTTTGAGTAGGAAAAATAGCATACGATCTTTGAATAAGAATTCCAGACACATAACAGAATATAAAAATTTAAGTTTGCAATAAAGAATATTTTTGTTGTTACTGATCACTGTCTGTAAAATGATTAGAATAATGAGTCCTAACCCATGACTCGTGGGCACTATAGCAAAACAATAAAGATTTAAACAAAATATCTTGTGACTTTAGTTTGAAAATTACTTAAGTTCAAAATGTATCATTAAACTCTACTTGTAATACTTCTATTTAAGAAAATGGTGGAAAAACAAAAGAAAAAAGTCATGCCTACACCTATGATATTTCATTTTTTATTTTTAATAAGGCTCAGAGAAAGTTTATGAAGTAGCTGAATAAATCAGAAATTCCTTTCTATACTGAAATCAGTGCCCTGAATTTTCCTGATTTCTTGTTTACTTTCAAGTTGCATCAGACACAAAGATAATAAACACTATGCCATGCTGCAGGGCAAAAAAAGGGTGTGACTGGTCACTCTCCAGGTTTCATATTTCCTATATATAAGCTTCAGGTTGCCTGACTCACTTAAGCTGTTGCCTAACAAATAAAAACAACATAAATTTATCAAAATACTGTTATTTTGATAGAATTTCTAATTGTAAAATCTGAATTATCACTTTTGTCTCTATTCCCCCCTTCCCTCCTAAAAACCCACATTTACAAAAATATTTTCATTAACTAAAACAACTTGTTCAACAAATGCTGCTGGCAATCAACTGTCGGGGTCTCCTCCCCCTGCCATGTAGCCCTGGGAGAGGGGCCCTGAGGGGAGGTATGGGGTTTCCCGAGCCCCTGGTCAGCCTCGTTGCCATTGGTTGGTTTGTGTTTCCCTGCGCGGGCAACATGATGAAAACATCTACTAAAAATCTGTCCACAGATATATATTTCTTTTCCACGGGACTCCTGGTTTGGTACATCATGTTACAGTATCCCCACTGTAACAAATGGTGGCGAATTGTGAGCAGAATGATCCCCGATCCCTAAGCGATTGATCTGTGTGAGTAAACCCTAGAAACTGTGGATTCCTCTTCTTGGTTTTGTTTTGCTATTCCATATCTAAACTATGGAGGAACCGTGGGAAGACTCTTGGCTCTCAGAGCCGCATATGGACATTTATCTTAAACTT
>NW_008237405.1:100160-104855 GCF_000691975.1 Corvus brachyrhynchos
AACTCAGGAGGGTGGCTTGTTTTGTTTTGAAACTGTCCTTGTTGTTTTCAATGTTAAGTTTTACATCTCTTTTGTTAAAAATAAACAGGTGAAATGTCGAGGTCTCCTCCCCCTGCCATGTAGCCCTGGGAGAGGGGCCCTGAGGGGAGGCATGGGGTTTCCCTAGCCCCTGGTCAGCCTCGTTCCCATTGGTTGGGTTGTGTTTCACTGCGTGGGCAAGGACCTCAACTTCTATAGAAAAAAACAGATTTGCAAAACAAAACAGGAAGAAAGAGAACTGAAGTGTCCATGAGCAATGTACCCTCTATTAAGAGGACAAACAGGCAGATGAAGTTAAACGATTCAGTCTTTCCTTGATCTTAGATAATTTCAACTGTTAAAATCTATGCTATCTCTTTCTCTCAGAAGAAGGCTAGATTTTGGATATGCATCCCAATTCTGTTGTTTGTAGTATGTCTAAGAGCAGTTTACAAAAAAATCCCCTCTGACAAGGTCAGTCCCTGAGGCAAGCGGAGCGAGCTGGGCGGAGTTCCAGAAGTCCGGGAAATCTGAGCAAGAGCTGAGAGACCTGCTAGGAACCGGCAGGTCTCATGAGCAAGGCTGACGCAGCGTGGGTGTTTCCAGGGGCAACCGTAGGAAATTTAATAGGCTCCAGGGAGCTTGAGCGACTAGGGCGGGCAAACAGGACACGGCACATCAGCAGGGACTGGCAGGGCCTGGCATGGCAGTTTGCAAGGAAGGATGCATAGGGAGGGTGCGGTCACCCTACTGGCTGCAGAGCTCAATTGGTGGTCATTGCCCTCAGGAGGAGCCCAGGTATGGTAACTACTTGGAAGGTAGCCATGTCCTCAGCATTCACCAGAAAGGATGCGGCGACACTAACAGAGCCCCCACAAAAACATGCAGCTGTCCAGGGCTCAGGCTGCAGGGAGAGCCAGAGCCTGGTGCTGGTATTATACAGCAGTAGAGATGAAAGCTGTGTAAGGTGTGACCAGATGGATGATTTACTCAGCCTGGTGGTGGAGCTAAGAGAGGAGGTGGAAAGGTTAAGTATCAGGGACTTTGAGGAGGAGATTGACTGGTGGGAACACTCTCTACCATCACTGAGGCAAATACACCAGCTGGCTGCACCACAAGAAGTGAAGGATCCCCTACCCTCTTGCCACCAGACAGAAGGAGGGAACCTAAGAGGTGGGGGGAGGGGGGAATAGAAATTGGTCTCTGCTTGAGATGGCAGAAAAATCCCCTCCTGGTCTACCTCACCTTCCCAGGTGCCCTTATACAATAGGTATGAGGTTCTGGGACTTGAGGGCCAGGCACACACCAAAACTGGATGAAGGTCCATCCAGCTTGGAGGGGTTGCCTAGGGTGAGTCAGTCTAATCCCTGCATCACAATCTCCTCAGTCAAGAAAAAAAGAAGAGTAGTTGTCATTGGTGTCTCTCTTCTGATAAGAACAGAGGGCTCAATATGTTGACCGGACCCAACCCACAGGAAAGTGTGCTGCCTTCCTGGGGCCTGGGTAAGAGACATCACCAAGAAACTCTCCAGCCTGGTACAGCTCTGATTATTATACGCTACTGTTTTTTCAGGTGGGCAACTAAGAAGTCAAAACAAGAAGTCTGAGGACAACCAAGAGGGACCTCAGGGCTTTGGGACAACTGGTTGAGGAATCTGGAGCGCAAGTAGTGTCCTCTGTCCTGCCAGTTGGAGGGAATGATGGGGGTAGAAATAGGAAAATTATATAGATGAATACCTGGATCCAAGCCTGGTGTTGCCAGCAGAATTGTAGGTTTTTTGATTATGGGTCAGTTTACATGACACCAAGCATGCTGTCAACAGATGGGGCACAGCTGTCTCAAAGGAGAAAAAGGATTTTAGCTCAGGAGTGAGCAGGGCTTGTTGAGAGAGCTTTAAACTAGATTTGAAGGGGGAAAGGATGTGAAATCAGGATCACTGGAGATAAGCCTGGGGGCAGCACACCACTATTTGAGGGATGGTGTGCTAGTGAAGTCTTTTGGTCTACCACCTTGGTAGAGGTAGGGGATGGAGATCTATGTGGCAGCAACGATGCAAGGGTTAACAATGTGCTAGAAACCACAGAAGTGCCTGAGAATGGTCATGCAGGATTTAGAGCTTCTCTCCCTGAAAAGGCAGCAAGATTGATAGCCAAACTGAAGTGCATTAACACCAATGCACATAGCATGGGCAACAAACAGGAGGACCTGGAAGCTATGGTGCAGCTGGAAAACTATGATGTAGTTTCCATCAGGGAGACATTGTGGGATGAATCACACAACTGGAGTGTTGCAATGGATGGCTAGAAGCTCCTCGGAAGGGATAGGCAAGGAAGGAGAGGTGGTGGAGTCTCGATTCTCTGGAGCTTAATGATGGTGAGGATAGGGTTGAGTGTTTATGGGTAAGAATCAGGGGGAAGGACAACAAAGCAGATATTCTGGTTAGTCTGTTATAGACCATCCAACCAGGATGAAGAGATGAATGGAATATTCTATAAGCAGCTAGGGGCAGTCTCACAATCACTGGCCCTTATTCTTGTAGGGGGCTTCAGCTTACCATATATCTGCTGGAAATGCAACACAGCAGAGAGAAAGTAGTTGAGGAGATTCTTGGAGTGTGTGGAAGAGAACTTTGTGACAGCTGGTGAGTGAGCCAACCAGGGGAGGTGTCCCGCTGGACCTGTTGTTTGCAAACAGAGAAGGACTGATGGGTGGTGTGATGGCCAGGGGCTTAGGCAAAGCAATCACAAAATGATAGTTTTCAATTCTCAGAGAAGTAAGGAGAAAGGTCAGCAGAACTACCACCTTGTACTTCTGGAGGGCAGACTTTGGCCTCTTTAGGAGACTGGTTGAAAGAGTCCCTTGGAAGGCAGTCCTGAAGGGCAAAGGAGTCCATGAAGGTACAGGCTGTCCCCATGTGCCAAAAGACTAGTCAGAAGGCAAAAAGACCAGCCTGGCTGAACAGAGAGCTTTGTCTGGAACTCAGAGGGAAAAAGAGTCTATCACCTTAGGAAGAAGGGGCATGCAACTTGGGAGGACGACAAGGAAGTTGTGAGGTTATGCAGGGAGAAAATTAGAAGGGCCAAAGGCTACTGCTGTAAGAGACAACAAAAAATGTTTTTACAATTACATCAGCAAAAAGAGGAGTGCTAAAAAGGACCTTCATCCTTTACTGGATGGATGCAAAGGGAAACAGTGACAAAGCAGGAGGAAAAGGCTGAGGCACTTAATGCCTTCTTTGCTTCAGTTTTTAATAGCAAGACCAGTTGTCCTCAGGGTACTCAGCCCCCTGAGCTGGAAGACAGAGACAGGAAGCAGAATGAAGCCCCCATAATCCAGGAGGAAATGGTTAGCTATTCCACTTAGATGCCTACAAGTCTACAGGGCCAGATGGGATCCACCCAAGGGCAGTGAGGGAGCTGGGAGTTGAGTCTATCAAGCCACTTGGAATCATTTACCATCAGTCCTGGCTAAATAGCAAGGTCCTGATTGACTGGAAGTTAGCAAATGTGACACCAATCTACAAGAAGTGTTGGAAGGAAGATCCAGGGAACTACAGACCTGTCAGTCTGACCTCAGTGCCAGGGAAGGTCATGGACCAGATCACCTTGCATATGCAGGACAAGCAGGTGAACAGGCCCAGCCAGCATGGGTTTATGAAAGGCAATTCCTGCTTGATTAACCTGATCTCCTTCCATGACCAGGTGACCCACAGTACTAGTTTGAAAACAAACCAGTGAGAGGCACCAAGTCAGAATAACAATTTAATGGGGAAATTAAAGAAAAGGAAAAAAAAAATAAAAGAAAACACTGGTTCAAACTGACAGAGTCAGGATACAACCTGACACCCTGTTAGTCAGGGTGGT
Organism: Corvus brachyrhynchos; assembly: GCF_000691975.1. Lineage (NCBI taxonomy): Eukaryota > Metazoa > Chordata > Aves > Passeriformes > Corvidae > Corvus > Corvus brachyrhynchos. The sequence goes on from NW_008237405.1 coordinate 104,043, forward strand.
GGTAGCAGTCCAGTAGAATGGTGGCTGCAGTCCTCCTGAAGCGGTGATCCTGTAGAAAAGGGTCTGATCTTCCTCAGAAGGTCCAGTGGTGACTATGTAGCTCCTGTCCTCTGGAAATCCAGTGGAAAGGTTGTCTCTGGAGTTCAGAATCTCAGATTATATCCAGGATGGAATGCTTGGTTCCTCCCTCTGGGTGGAGCATCTCACAATGGGATGATAAGTCATGAGGCCAAGTGTTGATTAGGCTCATTAACAGAAGATAGTCCAGAGGGAGTTATCTCTGAGTCATGTGGCAGGGCATTGATGGGCCATTAACAGAAAGATAGTCTGGGGGGAGGAGGCAAGGAAACACTGCCCCTCCTGGTTTCAACAGCTCATGAGGATGGTAATAGAATACACTGCAACCCAGGACATTATCCACCCCTTATTCTATTAACATCTACATCATCCCAAATCAATACCTTCCTTAAACTCTACACACACACACACACATATATATAATGAAACCCTACACACAGTTTTCACCTAAGATTAGGTCTCCTTGTGGTACACAGTGGGTTTCCCCATCTTTCTGCGCTACCCACCAAGTGTAACCAGGTCCTTGAGCAAAGACAATCCCATGGATGGATTTGCCTTTGCCTGAGGTGGGATTAATCCAGTCTTTCCTAAAATACCCCTCAGGTGTACCACAGGGACTCTATCTCCATCCACTGTGTGCAAGGGTTCAGACTCGGTGGGACCAGCTCGATTGATGGACCCTCGGGTATTGACCATCCAGGTGGCCTTTGCTAAGTTCACTTCCCAATTTTTGAA
>NW_008237405.1:105572-106356 GCF_000691975.1 Corvus brachyrhynchos
CCAGATGGGTTTCCCTCTGCGCTGCCAGTTGGCTTTTCTCCAGCAAACCAGCCATCCCCACAGAGTGTTAGCTACCATCCACGAGTTGGTGTAGAGATAGAGCCTCGGCCACTTCTCTCGTTCAGCAATATCCAAAGCCAGCTGGAAACCTTTAAGCTCTGCAACCTGACTTGATCCACCTTGTCCCGCACTAGCTTGTGCAACTCGTTGTGTGGGGCTCCATACTGCAGCTTTCCATTTCCAGTTAGCACCTACAATTCGGCAGGAACCTTCAGTGAAGAGGGCATAACGTCTTTCAGTCTCCGGTACCTCATTATATGGTGGGGCTTCCTCGGCATGAGTCACTTGCTCTTCCTCTTCAGAAGATAATCCAAAAGTCTCACCTTCAGGCCAGTTTGTTATAATTTCCAGAATCCCAGGGTGATTTGGGTTTCCAATACGGGCGCGCTGCGTGATGTGAGCAATCCATTTGCTCCATGTGGTGTCAGTGGTGTGATGCGTGGAAGGAACCTTTCCTTTGAACATCCATCCCAGCACCGGTAGTCGGGGTGCCAGGAGGAGTTGTGCTTCAGTGCCGATTACTTCTGAGGCAGCTTGGACTCCTTCATAGGTGGCCAAGATTTCTTTCTCTGTGGGAGTGTAGTTGGCTTCAGACCCTCTGTAGCTTCAGTTCCAGAATCCCAGTGGTCAGCCCCAAGTCTCACCAGGCACCCTCTGCCAGAGGCTCCAGGACAGACCATTGTTCCCGGCTGCAGAGTAGAGCACGTTCTTCACCTCTGGTCCT
>NW_008237405.1:106776-109785 GCF_000691975.1 Corvus brachyrhynchos
TCTCTCCTTTCTCAAATACTTCCTTTGCTGTGTTTCCCCACATGATGATGTCGTCAATGTATTGCAGATGTTCTGGAGCCTCACCCTTTTCTAGTGCTGTCTGGATCAGTCCATGGCAGATGGTGGGACTGTGCTTCCACCCTGGGGCAGTTGGTTCTAGGTGTATTGCACACCCCTCCAGGTGAAGGCAAACTGGGGCCTGCACTCTGCTGCCAAAGGAATGGAGAAGAAGGCATTGGCAATATTGATGGTTGCGTTCTACTTTGCTGCTTTGGGCTCCAGCTCGTACTGAAGTTCCAACATGTCTGGCGTGGCAGTGCTCAATGGTGGCATGACCTCATTTAGGCCATGGTAATCCACCGTCAGGCTCCATTCTCCACTGGACTTACACACTGGCCATAGAGGGCTGTTGAAAGGTGAACGGGCCTTGCTGACCACCCCTTGGGTCTCCAGTTTACGAATCATCTCATGGACGGGAACCACAGAGTCTCTGTCGGTGCGGTATTGCCGACGGTGCACTGTTGCTCTGGCAATTGGCACTTGTTGTTCTTCAACTCTTAGCAGTCCCACGGCAGAGGGGTCATCTGAGAGGCCAGGCAATGTACTCAGTTGTCTGATATCTTCTGTCTCTAAAGCAGCTATCCCAAAATCCCAATGATGTCCTTTTGGGTCTTTGAAATACCCATTTCTGAGATAGTCTATGCCGAGAATGCACGGGGCCTCCGGGCCAGTCACGATGGGGTGTTTCTGCCACTCGTTCCCAGTTAAACTCACTTCAGCTTCCAGTACAGTCAGCTGCTGGGATCCTCCTGTCACCCCAGAAATAGAAATGGCTTCTACTCCCACATACCTTTATGGCATCTGAATACATTAAGCACTGGTGTCAACCAAAGCCATGTATTTTTGTGGGTCAGATGTGCCAGGCCATCGGACCCACACAGTCCAAAAGACCCAATTGTCCCTTTCCTCTACCTGGCTAGAGGAAGGGCCCCTCTATTCCTGGTCATGGTACATGTTTCTCCCTTCCAGTGAATATGCTCTTGAGCTGCCTTCAAGAGGATCAGTCATATTATCATTCCTATACTGTCTGGAGTTCTGTGCGCGAGACCGGAGCAGCATTGACTCTAGATGAGCTTCTTGTGGTAGTTGTCCCTCTTTTTAGTTCACGTACCCTGGCTGCTAAGGAGGAGGTGGGTTTTCCATGCCACTTACTCATGTCTTCTCCATGTTCCTGAAGAAAAAAACAGAGATTACCTCGTGGGGTGTATCCTCTTTCTGTGGCCAGGGTACATCTGCTCCTAATGGCAGAGACTCTTGTTGGTTCTGGTGATATTTGGTAAATTCCTTCCTTAAGCTCCTTTCTCAGTTTCTAGTGGCCCTCTTCAATTTTCTCTTCCAAGCTCTAGATGTGTTCTGCCAGTTTTGTTTCCACAGATGAGACATGGGTGTAGTAGGGCGGTGACAGCGTCCTTGTAAATTCTTAGTTTGTTGACCAACGTGCCTACTTTGTCCTCTCCTTCCCTCCATTGCAGTGTCACTAGGTAACAGGAGTACATCTCTGGTCCAAGATGTGCAAATCTCAACCACATCTGTGGTGTGCACTGGACACCATCTGGGCTCTTGGGGAATCTCTCGTCTTCTGGGAAAATGATCTCCAGCACAGCCAATTCCCTCAGGCATTGGATACCTTGTTCCATTGTTCTCCATTTTCCTTGATGCACCTGGAGGTCTTCTTTACAAAGGTACCTGTCCCTTACACTTATCAGTAGTCACCGCCAGAGGCTGAGAGTTTCTTGGGTTCTCCCGATCCCCTGGTCAACGGCCACATCCCGGGACAGAGATCCCAGTTGCCTGGCCTCACTTCCGTCCAGAATGGTGTCATTGGCTGCAGCGTCCCAGACATGAATGCCAGGTTCGTTCATCTGATGGGTCAATTCCCTCTGCAGGTCATGCAACTCACCCAGGGATAGCGACCAAGTGATGATCTCTGTCTCTTCTGCTGGGTGCGAAGGTCCTGCTGCATCCTCGTCAGTCACTATGCAGACTGATTTGCTCTTTGATTTTTTCTTCTGAACGGGGGCAACTGTTATCAGCTTAGGCTGTTCTGACTTCTGGTTCAGTGACGGTTTGTGTGCTGACAGTGCCTTTAGTTTCTTTCTCCTCTGTGTCAGTCTGTGTAGACATGGACGCCGTTGCTTTGCTTTTTGTTCCTTTCTCCTCTGTGACAATCTGTATAGACATGGTGTTTGTTGTTCTGCTCTTTTTTCCTCCCTCATCCTGAGGATGCTGTGCCATAGCTCTGATTCTAAGCATGGTGTACACGGTGCAGGCTGGACAGAGAAGACAAAGCAGAGCTAACAGCAAGTTTATGCCATCTTTGACATCCAGAGGGAATTCAATATTTTCAAAAACTGGTGTGCCTGGCCTAAAAGGCTGGAAGAAACCACTTTCTACTCCTCCCACCAGGGGCTGGGTGCAATTGTTGAGGAGATCCCAGACATAGCAGCCCAGACTAAGACAGCCAAACAAAATTGAATATATATTCCGAATGGTATTCATCGCCTCACAGGTTATTATGGTATAACATAATAAACCAATAAAGCAATTCTCATACCATTCCCTGGTTTTAGCAGGAGCAATACAACAGGCAGGTAGTTCCCCATGTGAGAAAAAATATAGAGAGCAAGATACAGCACCCATATAGACAAGCTGAGCACCACAATGAATAGGTTTCTGTTAATACAAAATTGTAATTCTGACTTTCCCTCAGCGCAAGCCTCGCATTGGGCACCAAAAATATGTACTAGTTTGAAAAAAAACCAGTGAGAGGCACCAAGTCAGAATAACAATTTAATGGGGAAATTAAAGAAAAGGAAAAAAAAATAAAAGAAAACACTGGTTCAAACTGACAGAGTCAGGATACAACCTGACACCCTGTTAGTCAGGGTGGTGGTAGCAGTCCAGTAGAATGGTGGCTGCAGTCCTCCTGAAGCGGTGATCCTGTAGAAA
>NW_008237405.1:110044-117591 GCF_000691975.1 Corvus brachyrhynchos
CTGGGGGGAGGAGGCAAGGAAACACTGCCCCTCCTGGTTTCAACAGCTCATGAGGATGGTAATAGAATACACTGCAACCCAGGACACCCACTAAGTGGATGAGGGAAAGGCTGTGGATATTGTCTACCTGGACTTAAGTAAAGCCTTTGACACTGTCTCCCACATCATTCTCCTGGAGAAACTGGCTTCCCATGGCTTGGACAGGTGTACTCTTTGCTGGGTAAAGAACTGTCTGGATGGCCAAGCGCAGACAGTGGTGGTGAATGGAGTTAGATCCAACTGGTGACTGGTCACTAGTGGTGTTCCCCAGGGCTCAGTATTAGGGCCAGTCCTGTTTAATATCTTTATCAGTTATCTGGATGAGAGGATTGAGTGCACCCTCAGGAAGTTTGCAGAGGACACTAAGTTGGGCAGGACTGTTGATCTGCTGGACAGTAGGAAGGCCCTGCAGAGGGATCTGGACAGGCTGGGTAGATGGCCGAGACCAACAGTATGAGGCTCAGCAAGACCAAGTGCTGCATCCCACACTTGGGTCACAACAACCCCATGCAGCACTACAGGCTTGGGGAGGAGTGGCTGGAAAGTTGCTTGGCAGAAAAGGACGTGGGAGTGTTGGTTGAAAGCATGCTGAACATGAGCCAGCGTGTGCCCAGGTGGCCAAGAAGGCCAATGTTATCCTGGCCTACATCAAAAATATTGTGGCCAGCAGGACTAGGGAAGTGATTGTCCCTCAGTATTCGGCACTGGTGAGGCCCCACTTTAAGTACTGATTTCAGTTCTGAGCTCCTCAGTACTAGATGGATGTTGAGGTGCTGGAGCATGTCCAAAGAAGGTCAATGAAGCTGGTGATGGGTCTAGAGCATAAGTCTCATGAGGAGCAGCTGAGGGAGCTAGGGTTGTTTAGTCTGAAGCAAAGGAGGTTTGGGAATGACCTTATCACTCTCCAAGTACTTGAAAGGAGGTTGTAGGGAGGTGGGGGTCAGTCTTTTCTCCCAGGTAACAAGTAATAGGACAAGAGGAAGTGGCCTCAAGTTGCATCAGAGGAGGTTTAGATTGGATATTAGGAAAAATTTCTTCAGTGAAAGGGTGGTCAGGCATTGGAATAGGCTGCCCAGGGAAGTGGTGGAATCACCATCCCCAAAAGTGTTGAAAAGGCATGTGGGTGTGGCATTTGGGGATATGGTTTAGTGGTAAACACGGCAGTGCGGCAGTGCTGGTTTAACGGTTGGACCTGATTATTTTAGAGGACTTTTCCAACCTTAATGATTCTACAATTCTATGATTCTATGTTTTGTACCACAGTAAGGCCAAGGTACAGAAAACAGGAAGCTTCCTTTCCTCTTAGAGCAGCACACACCCATAAGCTTGGAATCTTGGCAGACCAAGAGATGCTGACAGAGCTCCTGACTCCAGAGAGGACGTTACTGAGTGGGACAGAGCACTGGATGATTTTTTGCAAAACAATTTAGCAAAACAGTGCAAGGATAGTATCAACTATTTTTCAAGTTCTTTTGCAGACTACTTCCATAGATGCGTGCCATCTAGTAAGCATACATCCATATGATTAAACACCACAAGACTAACAATAAGTAAAATGGAAACATTAGAGCAAGTGTTGGTAGGCCATACATTTTCCTTGAGCTATATTGACAGTTTTATTCAATTTGCAATATTTTATTTGAATAAAGGCCACATATAAATGTTTTACTTCTTGCTTTCTCATGCATATTCATTTTCTTTTTGGCATTATGGAGAATCACCAATGAATTTAAATTTTGCTTTAGAAGTATATAGACTCTGCTATTTACCTGAAGATCAGTATGAGGATAAGGTTAACCTTACTACCCACATGCATACTGAACAACAATCAATCAGCACTCCACTGGCAGGACAACACTATATAGTGATATAACTATACAAAGTTTCATTATTGTAAAATATAAGCCCCCAAACTCCTATGAGACTTCTAATTATACCTTTCACTCTCTTCTCCCTCCTTTTTTTTAGTTTGCACTAAAAAACCAACCAAACAAAAAGAACCTAAGCAAACAAACCAACCAACCAACCAACCCTAAACAAAATCAAAAGCAAAAAAACAACAAACTCTCTACACTTACTTCCATTAGGTTCAGTACAGGAGAAGCAAAAAGCCATTTAGTGCATAGGACTGCTGAACTGCATAGAAAGAAATTTTTAAATTGTCCTGATTATTTATGCCATAATTAATAATTAACTAATTATTTTTCCTTCTTATTTCTAGAACATTTTTTCATAACTCCTTAAGCACTGCAAATTATGCATGCTATAATATCTGCCAATCTTGAAATGCAACATCATATATATTAGTGTAGCTTTTTAAAAAAAATTGAACCAGAATTAGGTTCTAAGTTTATTTTTATTGTTGTTTTTCTCAAATAGCACACAGCTGAAGGCATGCATTCTTTATGGTTTTAACTGATATCATCTGAGATGTTGAATTTTTTTTATTACAATAGTGAAACACAACCAACTTGACATAAAATTACTTTAACACAGATAATTTAGGATTGTCATAATTTTATCCAGTTTGTTCCAAAATATTTTTAACTACAAATATTGAGAGCATTCATCTTCATAAATTTTTATGTGAATAATCTGGTATGTTTGAGCAAGTGCTTATCAACTTGATTAAGATGACAACCACTGAACTCATAATCAACACAATCATGAATGCCCTTGGGGAAGAAAAAAAATATGGGCCAAATCAAGTTCAACTTGTACTGTAAAGTTTTAAGATTTCTTCAACTATTTGTTCAAATAAGTTTTACAAAAAGGTTTTTAACCGAGGCTTCCACTAGATGCATGCTTGAAGGGACACATTTCAAGATGGACTGACTGCAGAGTAACACATGGCAAGAGCTCTCACATTTTTAGTTACAATTTCAGCTACATATTTCATCTTTATTGTTTTGCTGAGGTAAATAGTAGGAGAGTGTTTAACCATTCTTTCTCTTCTAATCTGAAATACAGATACTGGGGGTCCAGGATGAGTACTTTTTAACTGCAAAGAGTAACTCACAACGGATAATCTTCATAAAAATCAAAGGGTTCCTATGTGAGAAAGCTCTGGGCTAAACAATTCCTTCCTGTTAACTGTATGCAATTCACACGGATCAGTCGTGGACAGCTGATCTGGAGTAGTAGTGGGATGTTGATGTAAAAAAAACAACCAAGGAAATAACTGCAAAATAAATATGTAGAAATTGGGTGATTGAGTGTTTTTCCTAGCAAGAATCAGCTTACTGTGCTTGCCCTGTAGACTTCACCCTGTCAGTACATCCAACTGAACTGACCTACCTATGCACTAAAGATTACATTTGTGCAAGTGTACTATCTGTATGGAAGTTACACGCACTATCAATACATATTGTCCACTAACACTGAAAACACAAATGGGGTGGTGGAAAATACTGGTTAGCTGAGTCAATCCTTTTCTACCTGTGTTAGGCAGATGGTACAATTAAAAAGAGGAATCTTCTCAGTACATTCACTGTACTCCTATTGTCCATGTATTAGGCAAAAATCTATTTCTGGCTAACAGCCATCAATTAAAAGAGCTGGAAGATGATGAAAAGGAGTTTTCTAACAGTTGCATCTTATTTCTATTCAGTTGCAAAATCTATCCTTTTTTATATTCATATAATTGAAAATGTGATAGTGGAAAGTTAAAAAGGAAGTGCATTAGAGGAGGGAGAAAAGTAAGATGGGAAAAAAAAAGGATGATGAGGGAAAGCATTAACATTTATTTATTACAAATTGACTATGCACATTCCTGCAATTTCCAAAATTAGGATTCATTTATGAAAGCTGAACCAGCTCCTGTAATATGCAGAGCATGTATTTCTGTATTCCTGCATAGTGGCACAAGGCACTGAGCCACAAATACATGATTCCAACATTCACTTCTACAATCATACAGGTTTTGTGGCAACCCCAAGCTAATACGATGAACATTTTAGTACAATAAAGTTATAGAGAGAGGAAACAACTTCGTGAACACAGAGGTGAAAAGAGAGGGATAAAAGAGACAATTATCATATTCCAATTTATTTGTTTAAAGTTTTACAGCATTAAAGTAAAAAACATTAATGTGAATTTAAATACTTTAGGATCTAATCAAAGATCTATATTTAGGTTCTTAGCTGTCAAAAAGTACATCAATTTCAATCGCTAGCATATGCTGCACTAAGTATGTAAAGCAAGTAAAATAAATTAAGGCATTATTATAGGATATTTAGATTGAATTGCTCAAAATTAACAAGCATATTCAACACTTCTGGCAAAATTGACTTTCTTATGGCCTTGTAATGAGTTGCTGAGAGACAGGGATCAAAAATGGAAGGATCCCTACAGTTCACCATGTATTATTTAGACAAAGAGGACAGTTCCAATGAGATTTTTTACCTCATGGTAATCCAAGGAAGCATGTGCTGGGCATGCTACTACTGCTTTCCATTCATGACTGCATAGTAAATCAAATGTAAGGTTATTCTGGGGCTGCTCCTTATGAGTGTGCAAGTGGGGCAAGGGATGCAGAAGCTGAGGCAGTGGATAGTACCACAGCTCAGCATTCAGTGGGAAGGGAAGAAGAGGTCTACATTCAAATCAAGGGAAGCCAGTTGATATCTTTTTGGATTTCAGTAAAACTTACGATATGGTCTCTCACATCCTTCTGGACAAAACGTCCAGCATACAGCTGGATAAACACATCATGCGATGGGTAAGTAACTGGCTCATGGGTTGGGCATGAAGGGTATATAATAAATGGGGTGACATCAGACTGGTGACCTGTCACTAGTGGGGTTCCACAGGGAACCATTTTAGGGCCAGTTCTCTTTAACACCATCATAAATGCCTTGGACACAGGACACAAAGGGATACTAGGCAAGTTTCCTGACAATTCAAAATTGAGAGGAACTGTTGACTCCCTTGAAGGCAGGGAGGCCCTGCAGAGAGACCTTGACAAATTAGAAGACTGGGCAATCACCAACTATATGAAGTTTAACAAGGGCAAGTGTCAGATTCTGCACCTGGGACAGGGCAACCCTGGATATACAGACAGACTGGGGAACAAGAGGCGGGAAAGCAGTGCCATGGAAAGGCACCTGGGGGTCCTGGTTGATGGCAAGTAGGATATGAGCCTACAGTGCCCTGGCAGCCAGGAGGGCCAACCGTGTCCTGGGGTGCATCAGGCACAGCATTGCCAGCTGGTCAATGGAGGTGATTATCCCGCTCTACTCTGCACTGGTGCAGCCTCACTTGGAACATTGTGTGCAGTTTTGGTCACCACAATATAAGAAAGACATTAAGCTATTAGAGTGTCCAAAGGAGGGCAATGGAGATGATGAAGGGCTGTGAGGGGAAGCCGTATGAGGAGCGGCTGAGGGCACCTGGGCTGGTCAGCCTGGGGGGGAGTGCGGGGCAGTCTACAGCTTCCTTGTGAGGGGAAGAGGAAGGGCTTATCTCTTGTCTGTGATGACCAGTGACAGGACCCAAGGGAAGGGCCTGAAGTTGTCAGGGCATGTTTAGGTTGGATATTAGGAAAAGGTTCTTCACCCAGAGGGTGATTGGGCACTGGAACAGGCTCTGCAGGGAAGTGGTCACAGCACCAAGCCTGCCAGAGTTCAAGAAGTATTTGGACAATGCTCTCAGGCACACGGTGGGATTCTTGGGGTGTCCTGCACAGGGCCAGGAGTTGGGCTCAATGATCCTTGTGGAAGAGTTGGATTTGGTGATCCTTGTGGGTCCCTTCCAACTCAGTATTCTGTGATTCTGTGAAGTAGTCTTTGGATAAAAGCTTTAAATACTTTTCCAGCACTCTTCTTCATTTTAAAGTCTATTATATTAATATTTCAGTCCAACCCATTGGCATCTAACAGCATTGGGCTGCTGAATAGCAAGATGCTGTAAAAGCAGGAAATATAGCAAGATTTCAATAAAACAGAAGAAACATTTTGAAGAACACAAGCCTTTCTGTTATTCTATAATTGGTTATGATGAAGAAAAAGTTCTAAATAGTGCAGAAAAAAATGCTTTCCTCAGTTACTGATTTTCTTTATGAACAGTGCTGGTACCAGTAATATATAATACAGAAGACTTATTCTTGTTACTCGTTGCATTCATCTGCTGATGCACTGAAACAAAATTAGGAGATGGTGATAAATATAGATGTCTGAATTTTGGGTGTGATATAGTTCTGGTTAAGCACATTTTATTCAGCCTATCAAGTATCTATAAACTCAATTTTCTGAGACAAAGGGATGCAGGAGATGCGCCAGGAGATATACCAGGTGCTAAGGGAATACACCTCCTCTGCTAGTGAAAAACCCTCTCCCTGCCCCAAAGAGGGTGAGTCCGATGGTGCAGCAGTGGAACCCACGGATGTTACAACCGTCCAGGCTTCAGCTGAACCACAAGGACAACCACAGCCAGCAGCAGTCGCCCCTGTGCGAAGGAGGAAGTATAAGACCAAATCAGTTCGACTAGTTAATGATGATGGGGAACCAGGGCCCTCACAACCAGCAGGAGAGCCAGAGCCAGAAATCATCACTGAGTCCCTGTCGTACGACAGTCTCCGTGCTATGCGAAAAGATATTGTGCGAAGGGGGCGTGAACCTTATACAACCTGGCTGCTTCGGGTTTGGGACCTTATGGGCACAGGTGTGCAACTGGATAGTGGTAAGGCAAGGTATCTGGGATTGTTGACCTAGGACCCAGGTGTGGACCAGATATTTGTGAGGGAGCCAGGAACCCTTTCTCTCTGGGAGTGGCTATTAACGAGTGTGAGAGAAAGGTTCATTCACAAAGAAAGAATGCAGGAGTACCATCATAGAATGCAGTGGAAGACACTCGAGGAGGGGATCCAACAGCTAAGAGAGGTGGTAGTATTAGAGGTACTCTTTGGGAAGGATGGACAGCATGATAATGACCCCGATAAGGTCAGGTGCACAGGACAGATGATGTAGAACCTGGCAAGGCTAGGGCCATCGCAATACACCACCTTCATTGCAACGATTGATGTCGAGAAACAGTGGGCTCTGTCGCCAACAAGCTTAGGAATTATGACAGTATGGTCAATGGTCTGCTGAAAGCTCATGTCTCCGCTGTGGTTAAGGATCTCAAAGAGGAGATGAAGGAGATGAGGAAGGAAATGAGGGAGGAGATGCGGAAGATCAGTGTGGCACCAGTGAGAGTCACAGGCCCCTAAGTCAGAGCCCATCGTCCCACAGCTAGAGAGAGAGGGTACACCCCATGAGCTGAGCTGTGGTTTTTTCTGTGCGACCATGGGGAAGACATGAGAAGGTGGGATGGGAAACCCACCTCTGTCCTGGCAGCGCGGGTGCGTGAACTCAAGGAGGGAGGCACTAACCGAGGGAGTTCCACTAAGGTGAAAGTAGCCTCAGCCTCCCGTGACCGAGCTGCCAGGCATTACAGAAGGGAGGATGATATGTCGGATCCCCTTGAAGGTACCTCGAGCATGTACGCCCAGGGAAAGAATGATAACCAGG
>NW_008237405.1:118311-118583 GCF_000691975.1 Corvus brachyrhynchos
TGCAGTACACCTGGAACCGACTGCCCCAGGGGTGGAAGCACAGTCCCACCATCTGCCATGGACTGATCCAGGCTGCACTGGAAAAGGGTGAGGCCCCAGAACATCTGCAGTGCATTGATGACATCATCATGTGGGGGAACACGGCAGAGGAAGTTTTTGAGAAAGGAGAGAGAATCATCCAAATTTTCCTGGAAGCTGGTTTCGCCATCAAGAAGAGCAAAGTCAAGGGACCTGCCCAAGAGATCCAGTTCCTGGGAGTAAAGTGGCAAGAT
>NW_008237405.1:118909-121351 GCF_000691975.1 Corvus brachyrhynchos
CCTCCTTTGGGTGGTTTTGGGATAAAACGGGCGCGGGCTTTCAGTCGTGGTTCTTTTTTTGCCTCTGCTCTCTTCGTGGCGTTGCCATTAAACACCTCAAAATCGCATGCAGAGAACCCCTCTCGCCTCTCTGTCTCCAGTTTGTGCACAGCCTGTGGGTGTGAGCAGCTGTTTGCAACCACCTGAGAAGGTGAGATCGTGTGCACGTGTAGGTGCTGGGAGAGTGCCCCTAAGCAGTCCACAAGGGACCCTGTGGAATAAATGCCGCATCGATCCACCGAAGCCCTCCTTCCATAATAATTCCTTCAGTCCTTCTGCTCTAGAGTACTTTGTAATGCAGCTATACAAGAATTTAATTTTGAAGACAAGTTTAAGTCTCATTAATTTCCTACTCTAAATGTTCAAATACTTTATTATATGGTGACCCAAACAACCCTTCCTTTAGTGAAGTTACATGCTAAAACTTGGAAAATAAATTTTTCAACAGAGGGAAAGCAGGCTGAAATGCACACTCTGCTGATTAACTGCAGTTATTTGTAAATTTACCAGCTACATACTACATTAAGTCCTATTCTGAGTAACAACATCAAGAAAAATAGGGCTAAATATTTTCAGAATTAAACTGCTTCTCCATTTATGCCTACAACAGTCATTAGACTGACATTAATGTCCACTCAAGCTAGATAAAATATTAAAACATTGAAGTTTTTTTATTACATTAAGAAATTAAAGGTTTTAAAAGCAAGGTGGAACATGCTACATGTAACAGAATTTCAATATCTAGTGCCATGGTTATCATTTACCTTCCCAAATGATGGTTGTAAAAACTAGCAAGGAAGCAACACTCTTAACTAACATAGCCAAAGGAATCTTAAATCACTTAGTATATTTATTTTTACAGCATTCAAAAGGCCAAGTAAGGAGCTTTTTTTAGTAATCCAAATTCATGATGAAATTAGCTGGACATTCACTTTGCAAATATTATCTAGATATGGAAAAGACTAAATTAAATGTGAAATGAAATGAAGACTCTTGCAACCGCACTGTCGTAGATATGGTTAAAGTGGAAAAATACAGGAAACAACTGCCATGGATCTTAAGTGCATTCATAGCGATTCTTATGCTTGTTATATATTTCAGCCATTCGATTATAGAATAAGAGACTTTGGCATAAAGAAAGTAGCTGTTCAAACTGCATTGGGATGACTGAGACATGCCCAACAACAAAGCTGGACTGGCTTAATTTTTCATCATTCCACACCACTTTGAAAATTCTGTCCAGATTTGATTTCAGGAAAACTCCACTGACTGAGACTTTTAAAATTGGACCTATCTGATTTCAGAAATCCTAAATGAAGGAAAAAAAGGTGGAAACCCTACATGAACTTACTAACAAAGCATCAGCTGTCCAGCCACACTGCTGTAACAGTGCCTTGAATTTAGCCTCTGGCCAAGTACTCTGAGCTTGACAGCAACTGTCAGGCTTCTGCACATGAAGTGACTCCGTCACTTCGCCCTACTAGGGAGAACAGAAGAGCTTGTCTTCTGCCAGAAAAAAACCACACTATTTAATGTAATATTTCTGGCATTCTGTACACACACATGACCCCTACAAAAAATAGTCAGACTAAAATCAAAAGAGGAACCCCGTGTACTTTTAGCCCAGCAAACAGCTGTTGGTATCAGCAGGACTGAGTCTCTCTGCTGGCCATTGCTTTGCCAAACAGATGAATGTAGAACAGCTGCATGTGGGTATGTCAGGACTGAAGTTAATCAGCCAGGAGTGCTTGGACATTACCTGAACACTGACCATGGTCATTTTGTTCAAGCTAAGCATGAGAAAATAAAAAATAATTACACAATTGAAATTGTTTTATCATATGATATAGATTTTTCAATTATCCTGTATTCTGCACTGGAAATGGTAGAAAAGAACACCTTTCCTTTTTTCTCAGACATTTTACTGGTTTAGTTTCATAACGATCAGAAATCTTAGAAGCTATAGAATTTTCTACTGATCAAAAATTAACCCTGCTTCTCAAACTGCTGCAAAGGTAAGTGAACACTAACCCATTCTTAATCCATTACATCACAAATTACAATTATTCAAATTCATGTGCTTTGATTTTAAAAAAAAGTTGGGGTTTTATTAGGAGTTCTGTTTTTTTTTTCTGTTAAAGGAATTTTCCCCATACGTGTTGCTAGGGGGACAAATTGCTGGGTACTAGCCACTAGAAGAGGGGTGCATCTGGCTACTCCTTTGTTTCACCTCGGTGTGTGGATAGTCGGTCCCCGGCATTTGGACAGAGAGGGAGGCTGCTTTTTTTTGGCTGCTTTTTTTTCCTTCTGCCAGAGAAGCCCCGGGATCCCAAGCCCACCTTCCCTGCCTTGCTGGGAGCTGGGCCGTGGCCGCCCTGCACCCGCCCTTGCTTCGAACCTTCT
>NW_008237405.1:122609-128862 GCF_000691975.1 Corvus brachyrhynchos
TCACAGAGGCGGTCACAACTTTAAGTGGCTTAAAGAATTGTCCATATTCAAACTGGCCAGCTGATAGGTTCTGTCAAGTCACAGAGGAAGCTGTAAGCACCCCTTTGCAAGAACATCACTTCCGAGACTATGCTTTGCTAACCCATGACACTGCCATAGTTATTGTTGTTTGTTTGACTGGTTATACACATATAGATATATAATAGTAAAGAACTGTTATTCCTATTTCCCACATCTTTGCCTAAAAGCCCCTTGATTTCAAAATTATAATAACTTGGAGGGAAGGGGGTTTGCATCTGCCATTCCAAGGGAGCCTCCTGCCTTCCTTAGCAGACACCTGTCTTTCAAAGACAGTGAGACTATCTGAACACTGGAGAAACATTACTGAATACACTTAGTCAGGCATTAAACCTGACCTTAAAAGTAGGTTTGACATTTCAACCTGCATCTCAACTATATCATTACTTTTATACTGTCAAATCCTCTCCCAAGCATGTTTATATATATTTCCTCTCATTGGGATAGTTTTATATGAGCAATCTAATTTTTATTCCTTTCCCAAGGGGAAAGAAATCATACAATCCAATTCTCATGTAGGTCAACCCAGCAATGCAGGACACAAAGAAAACTTACATTAGAATGTGAAACAGCCATGATTTGATTTTATGTACAAAAGGCTTCTATATATGGCATCTGTTTCAACACACTCAGATGGTTGTACCATCTGTTTGGGATGCATTCATAAAAGGCTGTTTTCTACTGCCTATCCTAGCTAGTAAATGACAGAAATTAAAAAAGACCTACTGGATTACATAAATTAATTGCAGTGCAACTTAAGAAAGTAGTTCTCTTAATAGAGCCAATCTCAATGAAGAATATTAAAAATATTGTTGCTGCAGTTTTATTTGTCAGATAGGTAAAGCACCACACGCACTGCTGATTCATATGGTATCCAAGAACAGCACACAGAAAGCTCTGCATAAAGACCACAAAAGATGATAAGCATCCAAGAAGGGACAGATAGGGTTCTTAAAAACTTCCTGAAGGTAGTTTAGAAACTACCTGAATGCTTTGTTCTCCCTTGAAGACATCCCATTGTGCAAGAGACTCCTTTGCAACTCCTGAAAAATCTGTCCATTCACATATTCCTCAGTTTCCTCATGCATATCCTTAAAAACCTTTTCCCATGAGCAAATTTGAAACAGAGAAGTAACTCAAATTTTCTTTAGAAAAATCCATTTTATATAGTCAGCCACAGTACAAACATATACTAGTCAAATGGTCTCCATATCTTTTAGTGATATCTCAGTCCAATATTGTTAGCACCTGCGTTACCACAGAACCAGTTGACCTTTTCACTACAGATAAGGGTTTAAAAAACTATGGTAGTTTAGCAGTTTAGGGAAACTTGGCTTGATGGGCAGGTTGCTAGGCCAATTAAACAAGCTGGTAACACCTCTGTGATGTACATATTTAAGAAAGAAGAGACCGTGAGAAGTTCCTTTTCCTGCTTCCCTGCTGAGGGGTGGAAAGCGGGGGGCCCCCCTTCATGAAAATGAAGTTTCAATTTCCCCTTCTCTGCTTAACTATAGCAGAGGCAAATAGGTTTCGTGGTGCTGGCGCCTAACCAGCATCAGACCGCAACAAAAACACATGCTAGTTATGAAATGGCAGGGAGCTGAAAAAACTTTTTAAAAAAGAGAGTAAATGTTGAAATGATTTTCTTCCCCAAATTGTTACTGCACATCTAAATTAAATGTTCCACAAACTACTTTTGAAAAATATTAAAACATTTCCTTTCAGACTGACTACAAGAGAATTTATAAAATTGTATTGGGTTTTCACAGCAAGGTTTTGGTAGCAGAGGCAGAGCAGTGGTGGCTTCTGTGAGAAGCTGCCAGAAGCTTCCCCTAGGTCCGATAGAGCCAATGCCAGGTGGCTCAGATAGATCCACTGCTGGCCAAGGCCAGGCCAATCAGCAACAGTGGTAACGACTCTGGGATAACATATTTAAAAAGTGGGAAAAAACCTGCTGCACACAGCAGCCAGAAGAGAGGAGTGAGAACATGTAAGAACAACTCTGCAGGCCCCAAGGTCAGTGGAGAAGGAGGGGCAGGAGGTGCTCCAGGCACCAAAGCTGCGATTCCCCTGCAGCCCGTGGTGAAGACCATGGTAAGGCAGCTGTGCCCCTGCAGCCCATGGAGGTTCATGGCAGAGCAGAGATCCTCCTGCAACCCGTGGAGGAGACCCATGCCACAGTGGGTGGATGCCCAAAGAAGGATGTGACCCTGTGGGAAGTCCATGTTGGAGCAGGGTCCTGACAAGGACCTGTGGACCCATGTAGAGAGGAGCCCATGCTGGAGCAGTTTGCTGGCAGGACTTGTGACCCTGCTGTGGACCCATGTTGGAGCAGGCTGTGCCTGAAGGACTGCATCCTGTGGAAGGGGCTCATGCTGGAGCAGTTTGTGAAGAACTGCAGCCTGTGGGAAGGACTCATGTTGGAGAAGTTTATGGAGGATTGTCTCCTGTGGGAAGGACCCCATGCTAGAGCAGAAGAATGGGAGGATGAAGGAACAGAGAAACAACATGTGATGAACTGACCACAACCCCAAACCCCCTGCCATTGCTCAGGGGGAGGAGGAAGAGAAAATTGGGAATGAAGTTGAACCTGGGAAGAATGGAGGGTTGGGGGGAAGGTGTTTTAAAATTTGGTTTTATTTCTTATTATCCTACTATGATTTGATTGGCAATAAATTAAACTAATTTCCCGAGCCAAGTCTGTTTTGTCCATGATGGTAATTGGTGAGTGATCCCTGCCTGTCCTTATCTCAACTCATGAGCTGCTGTTGGAATCTGTCTGCATCCGTCTTGCCACTTCACCCCTAGAAACTGAATTTCCTGGGCAGGTCCCTTGACTTTACTTTGTGTGATGGCAAAACCCACTTTCAGGAGAATCTGGGTGATTTTCTCTCCTTTCTCAAAAACTTCCTCTGCTGTGTTCCCCCATACAATTATGTCATCAATGTATTGCAAGTGTTCTGGAGCCTCACCCTTTTCCAGTACAGGCTGAATCAGTCCATGGCAAATGGTGGGACTGTGCTTCCACCCCTGGGGCAGTTGATTCCAAGTACACTACATGTCCCTCCAGGTGAAAGTAAACTGTGTCCTGCACCCTGCTGCTAGAGGAATGGAGAAAAATGCATTTGCAATGTTAATAGTGGCACCACTTTGCTGCCTTGGACTCGAGTTCATACTGGTTTGAGCATGTCTGTCATGGCAGCACTCAGTGATAGTGTGACTTGATTCAGGCCACAATAGCCCAGTTAGTCTCCATTCTCCATTAGATTTACACACAGGCCAAAGGGGGCTGTTGAAGGGTGAGTGACTTGCTGACAAGTCCTGTTACAGTGAGGATACTGTAACACGCATGTATCAAACAAGGACGCCGTGGAAAAGAAATATATATGGACCGATTCTTGATAGATGTTTCAGAGAGATGTTTATTTCTCCAGCCGCATGGCTGGGATCTGCCCAAGGAACTGTTGCAGTCACGGGACCTGAGGGTCCTTGCCCGCACAGGGGAACACAAAACAACCAATGGGAAACGAGGCTGACCAGGGGCTAGGGAAACCCCGTGCCCCTCTCCCAGGGCTACATGGCGGGGGGAAGGGACCCCGACAAAGTCCCTGGCTCTCCAGTTCACAGATCATCTTATGGATGGGAATCACATAGTCTCAGTTTGTGTGGTATTGCCGATGATGCGCTGTTCTGATGGCAATCGGTACATGATGTTCTTCAACCAACAGGAGTCCTACTGCAGAAGGCTCCTCTGAGAGACCAGGCAAGGTGTTCAACTGTCTAATGCCTTTTGTCTCCACAGCAGCTATCCCAAAAGCCCACCTGAGTCCTTTTGGGTCTTTGAAATAACCACTCCAGAGGTAATCTATACCAAGGATACACAGAGCCTCTGGACCAGTCACAATAGGGTGGTTTTTTTCCCCTCCTTCCCAGTCAAGCTCACCTCAGCTTCCAACTAAGTCAACTGCTGAGACCCCTCTGTCACCCCAGTAATAGAAACAGGTTCTGCCCCCACATGTCCCAATGGTATTGGAGTACATTGTGTGCCAGTGTCAACCAAAACCTTGTATTTTTGTGGTTCTGATGTGCCAGGCCATTGGATCCACACAGTCCAATAGACTCGATTTTCCCTGGTCTCTACCTGTCTAGAGGCAAGGCCCCTCTAGTTCTGGCTATTGTTCCCTCCCTGGGCATACATTCTGGAGGTTCCTTCAAGGGGATCTGACATGTCATCCTGCCTTCCGTTATGTCTAGCAGCTCGGTCACAAGACTCTGGAGATACATTCATTCTTGTAGGACTCCCTCTGTTAGTAGTTTCCTCATTTAGCTAATGCACCTGTGCTGTAAGGACAGAAGTGAGTTTTCCACCCCATCTTATTCTGTCTTCCCCATTTTCACACAGGAAGAACCATGGGTTGGCTCATGGAGTGTACCTCCTCTCCCTAGCTGGGCGATGTCTACTTCTGATAACAGGGGCTCTGGTCTGTACTGATGAGACTTGGAGAAGGCCCTCTTTAAGCTCCTTGCTGAGTTTCTGATGGGTCTCTTCAATCCTGTCCTCCAATTTCTGCATACGCTTGGTCAAGTCTGTTTCCACAGCCAGGATTTGGGCTCTTGTCAGGGCATGGACAGTGTCTTCATGTCTGGAGCCTTCTTGTCATAGAATCACAGAATGAACTAGGTTGGAAAAGACCTTTGAGATCATCAAGTCCAACCTATGACCAAATGCCACCTTATCAACTAAACCATGGCACTGAGTCTTTTTTTAAAGATGTCCAGGGACAGTGACTCCACCACCTCCATGGGCAGACAATTACAGTGCCCAATCACTCTTTCAGTGAAGAATTTTTTCCTGATGTCTAACCTAAACTTCCCCTGGAACAGCTTAAGACTGTGTCCTCTCATTCTGTCAGTGGTTGCCTGGAAAAAGAGACCGACCCCCACCTGACTACAACCACCTTTCAGATAGTTGTAGAAAGTGATAAGGTCACCCCTGAGCCTCCTTCTTTTCCCAGGCTAAACAACCCCAGCTCCCTCAGCCTTTCTTCATAGGTCTTGTGTTCCAGGCCCTTCACCAGCCTTGCCCTCCTCTGGACACGTTCAAGCATCTCAACGTCCTTCCTAAATTGAGGGGCCCAGAACTGGACACAGTACTCAAGGTGCAGCCTCACCAGTGCCAAGTACAGGGGAAGAATGACTTCTCTAGTCCTGCTGGCCACACTGTTTCTGACACATGCCAGGATGCCATTGGCCTTCTTGGCCACCTAGGCACACTGCTGGCTCATGTTCAGTCTGCTGTCAACCAGTACCCCCAGGTCCCTTTCTGCCTAGCCACTGTCCAGCCACTCTGTACCCAGCCTGTAGCGATACAGGGGGCTGTTGTGGCCAAAGTACAGGACCCAACACTTGGACTTGTTAAATCTCATATTGTTGGACTCTGCCCATCTATCCAGCCTGTCCAGGTCCCTTTGCAGAGTCCTCCTACCCTCCGTCTTATCGACACACGCTCCCAGCTTGGTGTCATCTGCAAATTTGCTGATGGTGGACTCAATCCCCTCATCCAGATCATCAATGAAGATATTAAACAGGACAGAGTCCAACACTGATCCCTGGGGGACACCACTAGTGACTAGCTGTCAACTGGATGCAGCACCATTCACCACCACTCTCTGGGCCTGGCCATTCAGCCAGTTCTTAACCAGGTGAAGAGTGCACCTGTCCAAGCTGTGGGCTGCCAGCTTTTCCAGGAGTATGCGATGGAAGACAGTGTCAAAGGCTTTGCTGAAGTCCAGGTAGGCTACGTCCACAGACTTCCCTCACCCACCAGGCAGGTCACCTGGTCATAAAAGGAGATCAGGTTGGTCAGGCATGACCTATCCCTCCTAAACACATGCTGGCTGGGTCTGATTCCCTGGCCATCCTGTAGGTGCTGTGTGATGGCACTCAAGAAAATCTGTTCCATAATCTTGCTGGGCACTGAGGTCAGGCTGACAGGCCTGCAGTTTCCCAGATCCTCCTTCCATCCCTTCTTGTGAATAGGTGTCACATTGGCCAGCTTCCAGTCATCTGGGACCTCCCTGCTGAGCCAGGACTGATGGTAAATGATGGAGAGTGGCTTCACAAGCTCATCTGCCAGCTCCCTCATCACCCTAGGATGGATCTCATCTGGTCCCAT
>NW_008237405.1:128958-154438 GCF_000691975.1 Corvus brachyrhynchos
GTCCTGAGGACAACCTGTCTTTCTGAAAACTGAGGCAAAGAAGGTGTTAAGTACCTCTGCCTTTTCCTCATCTTTAGTAACTAAAATTCCCTTCTGCATCTAATAGGGAATGGAGGCTGTCCTTGCCCTTCCTTTTTACCCTTTATGTATTTATAAAAATATTTTTTATTGTCCTTCACAGAAGTGGCCAGATTGAGTTCTAACAGGGCTTTTACCTCTCTAATTTTTTTCCTACATGACCTAGCAACTCCCTTAAGCATTTCCTGAGATACCTGACCCTCCTTCCAAAGGTGATACACCCTCTTTTTTTTCCTTAGTTCCTTCAAAAGCTCCTTGCCCATCCAGGCCAGTCATGTTCCTTGTCGGCTCATCTTTTGCCACATAGGGACAGTCTGTTCTTGTGCCTTCAAGATTTCTGTTTTGAAGCACGCCCACCTGTCCTGGACTCCTTTGTTGTTAAGGGCTACTTCCCAAGGAGCTCTCCAAATAAGTCTCTTGAATAGGCCAAAGTCTGCCCTCCAGAAGTCCAGTGTAGAAAATTCATTGATGCCCCTCTTTGTTTCACCAAATATTGAAAACTCTATAATTTCATGGTCACTGTGTCCCAGACGGCCTCCAACCACCACATCTCCCACCAGCCCATCTCTTCCTGCAAACAGCAGGTCTAGCATAGTCCCTCCCCTAGTAGGCTCGCTCACCAGCTGTGACAAGTTGTCCTCCATACACTCTAAGAACCTCCTAGACTGCCTCTTCTCTGCTGAGTTCCCAGCAGATGTCTGGTAGGTTAAAGTCACCTACAAGAACAAGTGCTGGTGATCTTGAAACATCCTCCAGCTGCTTGTAGAATAAGTTATCCACCTCTTCTTCCTGGTTGGGTGGTCGATAACAGACTCCCACCAGGATGTCAGCCTTGTTGGCCTTCCCCCTGATTCTTACCCATAGGCACTCGACCTTATAATCATTAATCTCAATTTCCATGGCATCGAGATCCTCCCTAATATACAGAGCTGCCCCTCCACCTCTTCTGCCTTGCCTATCTCTTCTGAAGAGCTTGTAGCCATCCATTGCAGTGCTCCTGTTATGCGAGTCATCCCACCACGTTTCCGTGATGGCAACTACCTCATAGCTTTGCTGCTGTACCATGGCTTCCATCTCCTCTTGTTTGTTACTCATGCTGCGTGCATTAGTGTACATGCACTGAGCTGCTGATTTCACCCCTGACTCTGGCTTACTACCCTTGGGCTTGTTTCTGGAGAGCCTAGTTGCATCCCCTTCCCCCTTCCATCCTAGTTTAAAGTCCTCTCAATAAGTTCTGCCAATTCATGGGCTAGAATCCTTTTTGCCCTAGTTAGACAGATGGAGCCCATCTGGCTCTAGCAGGCCAGGTGCCATGAAAATTGCCCCATGATCACAGAACCCAAAATTCTGCCCATGACACCAGTCCTTTAAGCCACTTGTTGATAATGTGGGCTCTCCTGTTCCTTTCATCATTTGTCCCTGCAGCTGAAGGGACTGAGCAGAACACCACCTGTGCTCCTGCCCCATCAACCAATCGACCTAGAGCCTTGAAGTCCCTTTTAATTGCCCTGGTGCTCTTCTTTTGAAGCTCATCACTGCCATCCTGGAGTGTCAACAGTGGGTAATAAGCAGAGGGCTGAATACGTTAAGGGAGTGTCCCAGTGATATCCTGTACCCAGGCCCCAGGGAGGCAGCAGACCTCCCTGTGGGATGGGTCCAGTCGACATACGGGACACTCTATTCCCCTCAGAAGGGAATCACCTACCACGACTACCCTTCTTTTCTTTTTAATGCTAGAGGTAGTGATCCGTCGGACAGACGAAGTATAATTGGGAGGCTCACTGGGAAAATTATTTTCTTCGATGCCATCTGGCTGACCCTCTGGATCCAGGGCCTCATACCTATTCTGAAGTGGCACCTGGGTAGGTGATGGGGGTCAGGAGGAATTTTTATTAACTCCCTGAGTAGGGACCCATTTCCACTCCCCTTCATCTGCTAGGTATCCTCCTTCTGCCTGATGGTAAGAGGCATGGGAGTCCTCTGACTCCTGATGGGCTTCTCTCAGGGTTAAAAGGGTGAAAATCCACCAGTCTATTTCCCTTTCACTTTCCCTAATACTCCTTAGTCTTTCTACTTCCTCCTTAAGCTCCACCACCAGACAGAGCAGATCATTCACCTGTTCGCACTACATGCAGGCATCTTTTGCACCATCCCCTGGTACTACTGACAGGCTCATTCCTTGCACGAAGGGACTTGACAGAAGTGTCCTTCTTGAGGGGTTCTGTTTGGGTTGGTACACTTTTACTAGCTATAGCTTTTGATCATTTGGAGACCATTGCTGAGGAAAAAAAACCCGAAACCAACCAAACAAAACCCCAACACAAAATAAAACCCCACTACCAGGAGGATGGCTGAAACCCTGCCTGCTTGCCCTGCCTGTGCAAACTGCCATGCAATGCCCTCAAAGATGTGTCATGCCTCTGTTTGCCCACTCCTGGTCGCCACGCTCCCTAAAGCCTTCTTTAAATCACCTGCAATGGGCAGAGGAAGCCCCTCCCTGTGCCTGAATGGCTAAGGAGAGGAAGTCATAGTACCCACTGTCTCATTTTCCTTATTCCACTGCAGTGATGCTAGGAAATGAGAGTATGCCTGTGTAGTGCTAGTTTGAGCCACGTCAGTGTTGTACATTTTACCAGGTCTGGACTCTTAGTGGTTTTGTCATCATTTGAGAAAAGGATCTCTATCACAGCCCGTTCTTGCAAGCATTGGATTTGTTGCTCCATGGTCTTCCAAGGGCCTTGCTGCAGCTGGAGATCTTCTGGGAAAAGGTATCTCTCCTTCACACTGGCCAAGAGTTGTGTCCAGAGGCTGAGGGGTTCGGGCCTCCTCATGATCCCCTGATTGATACCCACATGATGCAACAGAGATCCCAAGTGCCTTGCTTTAATACCGTCCAAAACTGAACCATCACCTGCAGTGTCCCAGACTCAGATCAACAAGCTCAATATAGACTTGTTGGGTCGTCAGGTGAGGTCTTTCCTGAAATTGCAGAGACTTTCTAAGGACAAAGATTTGATGATTATTTCTGGTTCTGATTCCTCTGCTTCCTGTGAGGGTCCTGCCTCCCCGTCATCATCCACTGGGCAAATGGATTTGGTTTTATACTTTCTTCTCTGGATGGAGGGAACTGCTATTGGCTTAGGCTGCCCTTCTGGTTTAACTGCAGACTGAATGACCATGGTGTCTTCCGATTTGTTCTCCTTTCCCTCTGTCTGTAGGTGCTGCTGTACAGTATCGAGCAGTGTGCAATAAGCATTAGCCAGGGCCCAGCACAGTGCAATAAGCTGCCTCTCTTTGGAACTGTCATTGCAATTTTCTTTCAGATATTTCCCTACCTCAGCTGGGTTCTGAATTTGTTCAGGGGGGAAATTCCAAACTATTGGGGCAGAGTATTTCTTCAGGACCTGGCCTATATCCTCCCACATTCCATGTCACTCAGGATTTTCTACCACTGGGGCAGATCTCTGAGCAACCATCCTGGAAATCTCAGCCCTGATTCTAAATGTGTTGTAGGCCATATAGAGGAGAGTTAACAGAATTAACAACAAAAACATGGTGTCTTTAACATCTAGACAGAAATGAACATTCTCAAAAGGTGATGTGTCAGACCTGAAGGGGGAGAAGGATGTAAACAGTTGGGAAAAATCATCCCCTACTTTTCTCCCAACAGGCTGGGGGTGATTATTACTAAACCCTCAGAAGTTGCGGCTGAGACCAGGATAGGCAAAACAGCAGCAAATCCACATCTCACTGCCTCTGATGTTATCTTTACATAAGCTGATATCGCAGAGTGTATCAACAAAGCAATCTTGGTTTGTGTCCCCGATCTGAAAAAGAACCATATCCTGGGCAAATTGTACCATATATATAGAGAAGTATATAAGTCTAGGTGCCACAGCCCCATGATTAAACCGGGCAGCATGTTGACCAGTGAGTCCTGTATCCAGTATAAAATGTTCCAGACAAAATTGTAAATTTTCCACTTTCTCCCTCATGCCCCTTAAGTTGGGTGCCAAATTTGTCTTGGTTTGAGACAAATTAAAGGAGAACACTCTGGAATGAGTTGCCTCCTTTTACAGGTTCAAACAAATCCCTTTCCACCAATGAGGAACAAAAATGAGTAGATATAAGTGAAACGATAACAGTTTACTAACAAGTAGAACAGCAACAGGCAAAAAACCCCAAAACAACCAAACCAGTAAATAACTGCTAGATAAAAAAATTGCTAAATCTCACGGATTCCTCCCAAGAACAAAGAGAGACCCAAAATGCTGGGCACATCCCCCCAAGATGGCGCTCCACAGCCGAGCATGTGGTTTGAAGGACAAAGGGAAAGATGGTGTGAGTCTTCCCCCCATGCCCCTCTCCGCTCTGCTTATCTCCTCGACAGCTGGAGCTCCAACTGGTATTCTCTGGATCAAGGGATAGAAACTCACAGAGGGACTTCACCTTCCTCGTAGCAGGAGACGACAGGAGCAGGCAAGGCAAGGCGGCTGGGTTGGGGCAGCTCGTGGTCTTCTCCCCTTGGCTGGGCACTGATGGCGAGCTGGACTGGCTTGCTGGAGCGGGGGCCACCCTGCTCAGCGCTGTGGCAACAGTTGGGAACCTGTGGAATTTGCCCCAAGGCAGTGTCTCTGAGATGAGAAAAAAACTGAAAAGAGAACCCAAAAAGGAAAAGCCTCTGCCCGTGCTGCCTCGGCTCTACAGCAAGAAACCAAGAGCCAAACCAAGCAGCCAGAGAGATCGAGCTCTGCCTAAGGCAAAACCCAAGAAGCCACTGAGGCAAAAATCACGTGTCAAGAAAAAGAGAGTGAGATGCCTGGAAGACCAGACTTTAAAAGCACCTGCCCTACCATCCCCCGACCTCGTGATTCTGTTTCTGGCTGCACTGCTGGTCCTTAAAGAGACAGTAACAATTTTTTGGCACAGATGGATATGGAATACAACAACATTTTGCGTTACCCATGGCATGAGCATTTCATTATATTTTCTCTCCCCTGTCCAGCTGAGGAAAGGGAGTGATAGAGCAGCTTTGGTGGACACCTGGCATCTAGCCAGGGTCAACCCACCACAAATATCCAGTATATTTTGCGCTTTTTTGAGCAGCTTTATTTTCAATCCTTAAATGTTTTAAATTTTAAAAGGCCAAGGGAGTATTAAAGTTTCAAGCTGACAGAGAAAGTAGAGGAAAGGAAAGGCGGAAAAAAGAACCAAATGAAACCCAGAAAGTACTGGTTTCATGGGGAAAAAGTAATTAAAAGCCTTACCGCAAAAGATTTCAGCTTTCAAAAGTCCCTTTTCAATCCAGAGTTTGAATGAAGCCAGCTTTAAAAAAATGCATAGGAACATCAAAGAAAACATTAAAAATGTATATAAAATGTTTCTTAAAAATACAAATATTTCATGCCAGAAAACACACAATTTTATCAGATTACATGTTGTGAGTTAAGTAAAAAAACCCCACCCTTCAAGTGCTTAAAATTATACAAGATTCTTCCTATTTGACTGTGATATGTGCCTTTAAGTTTTGCTTTCGGAGACCGGTGCAATGAAATTATTCTGGCCTTTTACAACATATGACATTATGGCTTAGACATAGAAATGGACAATGGTTTTTTTTTTTAATGGAATATCATCATGATTCTAACTCTTAATAAAAATCATAACAGTAAGGAAAACCCTTCCAAACCAAACTATTCACATCTTTTCAGTTTTTAAAAGAGAAGATTGATAACGTACTACTGATGCCATGAAGATTTTTTGCCTTTTCTTTTATACTCCTGTTATAGCTTTTTTACAACTTCTGTATTCTTAGTGCTTTTTGCCTACATTCTTAGACTTGTTTGTCAAGCTGAGAGACTAAACATTTTAGAAGCTTTGTAGTTAGGGATCAGTGTGCCCCAGACCCCAAGGTCCTCTCCAGAACACATTCTGTAAACTAAGATAGAACCATCCAGGGGAAGGCTCCTTGGGGAGGGGGGCTCACTAGAGCCTCTCATTGGGGAATTTTTGATAGATATGCTAATTAGTAAAACCTATAATGTTATACCAGATCTTTTGGGGAATCCCTTTTCCCCTTCTAACCGTGTATGAGTCTTGATTTTAAGACCAGGAAAAGGCATCACTACCTTTGCATCCATACCCAGTTCAAAAGAAATACTGAAATACACAGCAGAAAAATTCTGTTATGTCAGAACACCTGTTAAAATACTTAGATGAGACAGGAAGCCTGTTTCTGCACAACTGTAAGTTCTAGTGTAGTCCAAGTGCACCCTGCAGGTGTAAAAACTATTCATGTTTCGTACTCAGCAGATTTGTGTTTTAAATGATCCTTGAAGGAGCTTTGAATTATTGGTGCTACTATATTTCTCCAATGTCAAGCACCTAGTTGAGCAGAACCAGCAGTAAAGAATTGTGGTGGGTTGACCTTGGCTGGATGCCACGTGCCCAAAGCCCCTCTATCACTCCCCTCCTCAACTGAACAGAGGAGAGAAAATATAATGAAAAGCTCATGGATTGAGATAAGGGCAGGCAGAGATCACTCACCAAATACCATCATGGGCAAAACAGACTCAACTTAGGGAAATTAGTTTATTACCAACCAAATCAGAGCAGGATAATGAGAAATAAAACCAAATTTTAAAAACACCTCCCTCCCCCCCACCTCTCCCTCCTTCCTGAGCTTAAGGTTGCTAACAATTTTCTCTATGTCCTCCCCCAGCCTTGTAGGGGGACAGGAAAAGGAGGTTGTGGTCAGTTTGTCACACATTGTTTCTGCTGCTCCTTCTTCCTCAGGGAGAGGACTCCTCACACTCTTCCCCTGCTCCAGCATGGGTCCCTTCCATAGGGTGCAGTCCTTCAGGAACAGGCTGCTCTCAACATGGCTACCCAACAGTTTCACAAGTCCTGCCAACAAACCTGCTCCAGCATGGGCTCCTCTCCACAGGTCCATAGGTGCTGCCAGGACCCTGCTCCAGCACAGGCTTCCCACGCGGTCACAGCCTCCTTTAGGCATCCACCTGCTTCAGTGCGGGTCCCTTCCACGGGGTGCAGTCCTTCAGAAACAGACTGCTCCAGCATGAGTCCTCCACGAGGGTCACAAGTCCTGCCAGCAAATATGCTCCAGTGTGGGCTCCTCTCTCCACAGGTCCTGCGAGGACCCTGCTCCAGCGCAGGCTTCCCACAGGGTTACAGACTCCTTCAAGCATCCACCTGCTCCAGTGTGGGTCTCCTCCACAGGCTGTAGGTGGATCTCTGCTTCCCCATTGACCTCCCTGGGCTGCAGGGGCACAGCTGCCTCACCGTGGTCTTGCACCATGGGCTGCAGGGGACTGTCAGCTCCGGCGCCTGATGTGCTTCCTGCCCCTCCTTCTCCACTGATCTGGGGGCCTGCAGAGTTGTTTCTCTCACATATTCTCACTCCTCTCTCTGGCTGCAGTTGCTGTTGCACAGGTTTTTTTCCCTGCTTAAATATTTTATCCCAGAGGTGGTACCACCATCACTGATGGGCTCGGCCTTGGCCATCAACGGGTTTCTCTTGAAGCTAGCTGGCATTGGCTCTATCAAACATAGGGGAAGCTCCTGGCAGCTTCTCACAAAAGCCACGCCTGTACCTCCCCCCTACCAAAACCTTGCCATGCAAACCCATTACAAGAATAAACTACTGGGCTACCACAAAAATAATTAAACAAACACATTAATAGAAATGAACACACAAAAATTTGATTTCAGTTTTGTTCTAAACCTCTTAACAAATGTAAAATGACAGTGTGGCCCTATAAATGGTACAGTTAGAAAAAAAGTTTGCTGTCAGACTTTCCAAAGTCAAGGTGGTGCTTCTTTTCTACAACATACACAGCAAACCCTCTGTAGATTACAAATAGATATAGACTAGGTAAGAAAAATATGACCAAACTAAATCCAATGTCAATAATTTTGATCTCTGTGTTTTCCTTTTTTTGAATAAACAGAAATAAAAACATAAAAATAGTCATGAAGTGGTGCAATTGGCACCCCAAAGACTGTTATGGGATTCACCAAGGTTACACAACTGCAGTGTTAATACCTCTTTACTCCAGGACATGTTTCCATTCTGTCTCCACCCAGTATAAAGTTGCACCAGAGTCCAGAAAGGAAACAAGTGTGCCCAAGACTTCTTTTATGCTCCAGTGACAGTTACTTGACACTATCTGTGCTGTAATTATGCCTCACCTGATGGGGGAGAATTTTAGAGTCTTTGCCAGGAGTCCGAGAGACGAACGGGACTTTCAGCCTTCTCTGCTTTCAGATAGTTGTTTGTTTATTAAGTCTTATCAGAGAAATAGAGCCACTTAACGTGACCCAGACATAGCACAGAGCAGAGAATGCAGGAGAATGCCAAATTATCAAGATTACACAGCCTTTCTAAAGGTAAATTAACCAATGGTCACTAAAAGCGTACATTATTTTTACTTTTCCACCAATGTATAAGAAATCATCTAGTCACGTAGACAGGAACTGCGGAATTCTTTATCCAATCATCCCAAACTACTTCTACTGCAGAATATGGAGTAGTAGAAGAAGAAGAAGAAGAAGGTCTGGAGAACAACAATCCTCCATTTTGAAGTTTTTTGCTTTTATCTATTTACTATATTAACAAACCCAAATCTTCTAAATTTTTCACCCTGTGACAATCTTACATAATATTTTATCACCTAGTTCACACCAGTGTAGATTCTAATTCTTCCCAGAGGGTAGGCAATTTTCTCCAAGGACGAAGGTCGAAAACAATGTTGTCCAGGGGGTTAGAATCCTTCAAAACAGGCAGAGAAATATTCTCTGCACTCTGGGTTCATACATTACTTTTTTGTATAACCTGTACAATTGATAGCACTTGGTTCTCTGGTCCAAAAAAAATAGCTGGATAAGGACTGAAGCAAGATGCAAAGAACATATGCACACCCCAAGAGTGCTCATTTATCTGCTTGTACAGCAACAATACATACTGAGTGCATATGTTCTCAAAACAAGGGTCATAGCTTATTAAAGAAAATAAAATCTAAAAATAGAGGAACATTTTCAAACAAACTACTTGTCACATAAGTTACCTTTTGAAAATATTCAAGAAAAACTCCAAATTTGCAAAGCATGTACATGCAATCTATAGCTACGCTGTATACAAATTAGCTAACAAGGTTAACTAAAACAAAATAAGCCAAATTTAAACTCTGCCCTATTGGCCACATGAAGAAAAATGCAAAGTCATCAACCTGAAACAAACTTAATTAGCATGAAAATACCTTAATCATAACATTTTTTTCACAGTATTACTTACCTCAGCCAAGGCATACATTTCATGAACTCTAATGCACATGAGAATTAGAGAAGTGAAAGAAGGGATTCAAAGCAACTGTCTCAGTTACCCTTCCAACCCAATACTAAGCTCTGTTTTGTCAAACTGAAGACTGTTCACAGAAGCCACTTGCTCATAACAAATCATTTTCTTCTTATCCAATATCTTAGGTCCACCATAATAATAAATAATCTACAGAAACCAGTCAAAATGTATATACTTTTTTTCCAAAATTGAGGCATGCAACAGAGGCTTTGTCATTTGTTTCTGGGAAAGCATATTGTAAAAACAAAATTAACACCAATAATCATACCTAAGATTTTTCCTTTTTTTTTTTTTTGCCCACCTCCTGTTCCAGAAATAAAATACTGGTCCTTTGTCTCATGCCTCACCTTTAGGTAGTCACCTAAAGTTAGATTTTGTATTCACTTTGTTGTAAGAATGGAGGTACATAGGTCCATATTCTGAAATCAGGTAGGCATGTGATCAGAATTGCATAGTGTGAATATGTTATAAACTCTAATGTTTAGATTTTATACCTACTTTAACCAGGGAGAAAAAGATGCAAGAAAAAATTCAACAATCAAAGTAATTATGGGAATACCTTTATCAGGCAATGCATCCCACTAAATATAAAACTACTAGTACTGCCACCAATAATAAAAAAACCAAACACTTGATTAAAAAAAGGCCTGGTTAATTTCTAATATTTTAAAAAACCCCACAACTAATTTGCTTAACAGTCAATTTTCTAAACCAAACCTGAACTGTATAATAAGAGGAAGCTTTCTTCTATTTCAGACATTACAACTTTTACCACATAGGAAGTACAAACTAAAAAAGAGAGACCAACAAAATCTTCAGACAAATGGCCCATTTTAGCTGACAGTTTCTTAATTCATGGCAGTAAATCTTATTTCAAGCGAATCTTGTGAGTTAGTAGAAATGAACAATGAAGACATGAGACTGAAAAGCTTTTAGTAATTTCACAAAACATAAATGGAACATAACTGTATCAGTCAGTTTCCCAAAAAATGTTTACTGGGGGTAGAAAATATTTTCCAAAGTTTCAGAGAATTTAAGACAATATTTCAATCTGAAATTATTTCAAAATTGAATGCTGGATTATGTAAACACAAAATATGTACAAATGAATGAACTAATTAGGAAGTTAACAAATATTTTGCTCTAAGAAAAAATTATATATAATATAAATACCCATATAGCTATTAAACTACTGCTAATAAAGGAAAGAAATCAGAATCATTTCAAGACTGTAACATCTTACTCATTACCTTAAAATAAACTCCAGACCTCTATTACATTCAAAAGCTTCCCTGAGAATATTTCACATTTTTATTGTCAGAATGCATGGTCACATGAATGTTTCTTTTCAGACACTCAATAAGAAAAATAACTGTGGCAAACATATCTAAAGTAAAAGAGAAAGAATACTTATAAAAAAGAAACAATGACAAAAAAAAAAGCTAGAAACATCTTGTATAATTATCAACCTTTAACATCTGCAGGAGCCATCACAAAATCTACAAGAATCTGTAAGCAAGCATTTTAACCAGCCATTCTCTCTACTAGGAGTAAAATGGTGGAATTGGAAAGGTAAAACATGGACACCACACCCCACACATGTTTTTGTATTTGACTTCTCATTTCCCATTAGAAAAGGGTAGTTAATCACTTAAAATATTATGTTGCAAAAAAGATAAAGTGCTTCTCTTAAAATATAAAAGACGAAATGAAGAAATTTTAATGCACTGAAATTTGAGTTTTCAAATTTATGCCTACAGTATTCTATATCTGGCATATATATTAAATAATCTAGGTCCTATTCATTTCAAAATTAAATGTTAGCACATGCACGAACTTCAGTGTGATTAATTCATTTAATTTTGTGGGCTTGCAGCTGTTTTAAAATGTGAACAAAAGATATTCTCAGTTCTTTGAGTGACTCTGCTAACCTATTTTACCTCTGATAGACAATCATTTTTCCTACACTTGGAAAAAATATAATCTAAAAGTCACTTCTGTTGGGATAAAATATGAAATAGTAAAGAAGAATATAATAGATGGAAACAATTTACAAAATCATTGGAGCAATTCAGGCAAATGCAAGAAATTTCAGCTCTAACCAAAAGGTAAACAAAAAAGGGAAGTAAGCAATGACTTAAAAAAAATTTTTTGCTTTAAATGTAATAAAAAATGAAAACAGTAGAGAGTAGGACAATATGGTCACAGGTAAACAGATAAAAACTTTATAGGGTCAAATGTAAAATAAAACTGGAGAGAGGCCATCTAGGCAAGAGAGAAGTGACTGAGGAAGACAGCTAAAAAGAAAAGCAGTTAGGGGGAGACTGAGTTCTGTTTTGGATTGTGTAAGTTCATTCTTTATGAAGCACTGAAGAAAAAAATGTTCATGGCTTTACTGAAGCCCCTAAAGCTCTTTGATGCAAATCCTCATGGCAGGAAATGTAAAGCTATTGGGGAGCCAGTTTTTACCTCATGTCAAGCAAGACTCATGAACGAAAAAAGTAATCTTTAATTTCTTTATCTGAATAGATGTAATTGATTACAATACTTGAAATCTTACTACACTCTTTTCCATAGTGGCTTGCTCTTAGGTAGTCTATTTCTTGTGGAAAAAAATTGCATCAGTAGCTTCACAGTATTAGAGGCATTTAACTGACTGCAACACTTTTATTTACTGGGTAATTTTTCTTTAGTTTTGTGTGTCTGGAGGAAGACAACTGAGAATACTAGGAGTACTAACTAACATGACTAGTATAAATCCCTTTTTCCTGTAACCTGCTTTTAAGCTCTCTGCTTCAGCTTTGAGACACTGAAGAATACTTTTTACAAAGATGGCACAGTTCAGTTTTTTATTATGTGTATTCCAGACCAATAAGCTATTCTTTAAAAGCATTTCATTTCAACATCCCAAGAATATAATAATTCTTTTTTAAGAAGGCCATAAATCCTTCAGATTCTGCACCATCTGAGAGTCAATGCATCTCACACACAGCTTGCATGCTAATGCTTGGGATTCAATCCTTCGTACTCTGAATATCAGGTAAGGTATATGAGGGAGGTCCTTTTCTCCAACCTATGTTGTTCACATAACTCTAATGTTTAGACTTTATACCTACTTTAACCAGGGAAAAAAAAATGTCATGTGAAATTACTACTTTGTTGTTCAACATGAAATTTCACTGAAGAGATCCAAAACTTTTAAGACTCCACTACTTGAGATGAGAATTTATGTAATTTGACTCCATACCTGATCCTGATATCTTACTTTTTTTTGTGTTTGTTACAGTAGATTACTTAAATGGGGGTGGGGGGGAGTGGGGGTGTGGAGCTATTAATAAAGTAAACTTGGCCTTGAAGACAATTTCAGTAAGATTTTGGAATTTAAAACCATTTTCCCATACCTGCTTATTTTATTTTTTAAACATTTCCTATAGGGAAATAGGCTTAAATAAAGAAACAACTTCAGCAATGGAAACAACTTACAGCAAAATTCTTGGTCTACAATAAGACATTATTTTATGTTTTCGGTCCCTATAGTTTCTTGTAACCTGTTCTATCTTACATTAGGTATCTTGTTATAAATATTTAAGAAGTCTCATGGGAAATCATGGATATGGATTCAAATAAGACTTTCTGCCTGATAACCACTGCTGAGTGACATCTTCCTGACAGTCCGTAAGAAGAGGCAACTGTCTTCTGGAAATTACATTGAAAGGGAACAATAATGGGTAAAAGTGGTAGTAGTTCTTTAGTACAGTAGTACATTTTTTTAGTAAAAGTTCTGTAACAACAGGAGAGGAAAAATAAAAAGCCTTCCTTCAGCAATATTAGACATGAAGAAAGATAGAAAAGGAGAAATGGGGGACTACATTACCTGGAGCAATGACTTCTAAGCCACTATGGACAACACTGGGAATGTCAGAAGATAAAAAAATTAAAGTTAATGTTTTAATTCAGAATTTGAAAGGAATGACAGGAACATAAATACACAGGTCAGATTTCTAAAAATATAATTAAAAATATTTTAAAATAAATATAAGATTTTTTAAAATTGAATTTGAATATCAATGGTTGCACGAGTTACTATTGTACATTCACAAAAACTTTGTAGACAGGCAATTTTGAGAATTGCTCAAGTCCATTTCTGTAAAAAAACAGGACAGAGAAACCCCACCTAAGGCTTTTCAGTATTTTATAAACTGCTTCTTCAAAATTCAAGATGCATATAAAAAATTCAAAATTTCTGGTTAAAAAAAAATGGAAACACAGTAACAGTTTACTCAAATGGAAACTAAAAACCCAGTCCATAAGCAACCATTTCCTGTGTCACATCCCTAAGAGATAACCCTCACCTATTATCTTAAACCTCAGTAGAGCTCATATTCTGAAATTGACAAGACAAAAAAGTGTGATGAAAAGTGATGAAGTATGATACAATGCCTTACCATCAGTTTTGAGACATTACAATGTAAACGGTAATGTTTACATTTCTCAATTTACTTTCACTATTCTGATAATAAATATTTCAAAGTTCCTAGATTATTATAATATAGGACAATGAATTTCAGACTCTGCCTCTTTAATTATATCCGTGACTATGAAGCCAACACAGCACTAGAAGAACTAACTTCCTTAACTTACAACATGCCTCTTCCTACACTGATATTAAAATAATCCAGCCTGGATGTCATTTTTTTACACTGTGCAAACATCACAACTGTCTACTTAACTGGACTTTTTGAATTTGATACGTGTCACTTCACTCTTTTCTTTAGGCTCAGCCACACAAACATCAGCTTGAGCTGTAGTTTTCTAAGCTATTGTGCAAGACAAGTACTGTGCTAAAAATATGCTGTTACTCGAACTTTGAGATATTCTCTAGAGACCAAATTTTTTGATATAAGATTCAATTTTTTTTTTTGTTTTTTAGGTTGCAAGGCTAATAAATTTACTTTCTCAATGGAGAAAAAAAAGGCGGGAGGAGGAGAGATAAGTTTGCATTTTTAATTTCCTTGAATTAAAAAAATCCCCAAGTTTTTGAAGGAATTGCATCTAGTGAAGGAGGTGAGTGCAAAGATAGACTCACTTACTTTAAGTCAAGTTATTTTTATATCGAGAAATGAACAGCTCTAATTAGAAAGGTCTGGCCACACATATACAGCTATGATACATCTAATTCACTACAACTATATAAAAACAGCCTATAAAATTCAACATTCAATTTGAACAATAACTGTAGAATATATACTTTGCAGTATAATATACAAGAATAATTTACTGATTTATGATTAGGACTTTCATATACTACAGCAAAATGACCGTCAGTACCGATTCTGAAAAAAAAAGTGCGCTTCACAATGAACTAAGTTTTCAAGTCACCTTGTTAGGAAATTCAGTGCTTTATGTACAGCAAAAACATGGAGCTGAAATACACATGCAAATTTCCTTTTTAATACTAGTTATACCAGTTATACATTTGATTTTAAATGGAAAATTTCTGAATGGAACAAAAATGGAAAGAAGCCAGGTTAATCAAAGATAAACCTTACAAAATGCTTTAAATGTATTTTCTTTCTAAGTTTCAATGATGTCATCACTTTCAAAAAAATTTGCTTATTCTAAGGCCTTGTATCAAAAGTTTTATTTCATAATATACTTACACACACGAAGATATTCCCACCTATTTTTCCAATATTTTTTTTTCCTCCACATAATATTGA
This sequence comes from Corvus brachyrhynchos, assembly GCF_000691975.1. Taxonomy (NCBI): domain Eukaryota; kingdom Metazoa; phylum Chordata; class Aves; order Passeriformes; family Corvidae; genus Corvus; species Corvus brachyrhynchos. Next base: position 144,133 of record NW_008237405.1, read on the forward strand.
TGGAAAACCTTAAGTAGTACTGGTACAAACCAGAAAAATTATTTAACTGCTTTGCCCAGAACATAAGCTGTGAGGAAAGGAAAAAAGATAATTAAAGTCACAGGCAAACAGCAGTCTGCCCTCTACCCTCTTGCTATGACAAACCCTGCAAACATCTTGATAAGAACAGCACCTCGTTGTCAGAGCAGTGAAAAGGGCAGAGAACTAGAGGCACGACTGGAAGAAGCCCTTTTCTTCTAAACTTTAGGTAGAATATAATTTGTGATTTATAATTTTTAGAAACCTTCAGTACATTTCCTAAAGATAGAAGAGGAAAAATTTCAGCTATGGAAATAAACAAAAATCTCACCTTATTATGGTCGTACTTGTATGGGATTTTGAGGGTATCCATGGCTCTGATCATGGCCTGCATTGCTGTAAATATATTCTGGTACACCAGTTTTGTAAAGCCCCTTTTGTCTTCATCAGAGTAACCTGATCCATGAATGATTCTCATCTGTTTGATGAATGTGCTTTTGCCACTCTCTCCTGTGCCTGCAAGACAAATAAGAATATACTTCAGCCAATGGACACAAACATGACTTTTCTGCACAAAGTGGGCAGCTTGTTCAGTGCAGGGCAGAACACTGTCAAGTGGTTATGGTGCTTGCAAGGTGCTTGCTACAGGGATCAGTTCAATATAAAGACAGCAGTAACACAATAACAACTGAAGCAACATTGAATTAAAACTTTTATTTTGAAGACAAAATAGAAGCAGAAAAAAATAGCAATGAGTTAATAACTAAAATAAAATATACTCTCCAAAAAAATCTAGAATACACCACTGTGTATTTAAAATTATAAGCATAAATTTCCATTCCCAAAGATATAGTTCTCAACTATAGGGAATTACTATGAGATGTTCTATCACAAAAAATCATAGAGTAAGAACAAAAATCAGCTTGCATGGCCAACTTTCAGAACATTATGGTAAGCATCAATATACAACCAATACATAAATTTGTTAGAAAACCAAATAATATAACAATTAGAGTTGTGAAAACTTCAACCTCACAAATATATAAAATCAGCTTTAAGTAAAATTTGGCTCGTATTTGTTAATGGAGAGTCATTACTTCCTTTAAATTTCTTTGTGTCTTTGTACTTTACACGAAGCATAAATAACTAATAAATTAATATTCTGCATGTTTAATAATTTAAAGTTAAGATTTGCTTGTTTTGAATTTTGCACAAAATATATCAGCATTTTTTCCTTTGGCAAAATTCAGTCTCTCTGTGATTAGCAGAGCTTACCTAAGCAAGCAAATCATATGAATACTTTATAAGAAGGAATTGAAATTTAAAAGAGTTGCACAGCCATATGAATGCTGTATGTTCACCTATTTAGCTCCCTAAGAAATGCAATGCATTTAAATGCATGCAATACTTAGCCTTTCAGCCTAGATTTTATTTTGATCATTTTTATAAAGCTTTCAGGCCTTATGATATAATATTTGGCTCCCAGGACAAAGAAAGCCTTATGCTTTACATGATGTTTCAGGTGTCTCAGAGTAGTGTATTCCACAAGCAGTGCAATGCAAGGTTAAAGCATGATTCTGTGCTTGCAACTCTTAAGTCTTTCAGGTAGTACACCTCAAAATCTAACCTTGAAGTCTCTACAAGATTTTGTCTTTACTGTGTGTGACTGTTAATTCAACTCCTGCCTAAATTTTTGCCTATCACAGCTCATGCTAAGGCCTGATGTATGCTAGGAGCAGTGCCATTAGGTCAGTCAAGCACTATGTAGGCAGGACAGGTAGCCAAAAAAAGCTAAAGGACCATTATAAAACCATTATCACCTGCAAATTGTTGTTTGAAATGATGCCTTAGGTTTTAACTTTTATATATTTCAAATCCTGTACTGCTTAGTGTGTAACTCTGAAGTTTCTTGTAGCCTGTTAATTTCTGCTCTCTCGTGCTAGGTAGACATAACAAAGCCTCTCCAGGCCTGCTCTCCAAGGACACCCAGACTGTCCTAGACCCAAAAAGTATAAACCAAAGAGCCTCTAAGGGGGAAAGCGGAGGGGAAATTACATCATTAAACTGAAGCTTTAATTAGAGAATTAACCCTGATATGCAAATGAACCAAACCTATAAAAGTGTGAAGAACTCGTGACCTGTCATCTATCTTGGGATCCATCTTGGCAATAGCCTCTGGCTCCCCAGGGGGTACCTTTGAAGGCCTTTCAAATAAATACCTACTTTTATTCTCTTACTCCTGTCTAGTCTCTGTTTCTAGGAGGCCTCTTAAGGCATCACCAGGAGCTGCTATCTTGTTTGGCAGTCTTGTCAGAACGTGCTAAATTATGGAAATGGTATAGACCAAATCTCCAAGCTGAAGAGTATAGAACATCAGCTTACCCAAAAAACTTTTGAAGTAGATCCAACAGCAGTTGGACTGCTGAGGCTTTCATGCTTCCTGGTGTGATACAGGAGATGCCTGCACCGTGATGGAAGAGGAAGGATGAGCATTGTCACTGTCGGCTAGGTAACTAATTCTTTTCTTTTCCTCATAGGTGTGTTACCAGATGATAAATGGCCTACACCTGGTGAGCTAACACAATGCTTGTTCTCCAAAACTACTGGCCTATGGAAACTGCACAATGCCCATTGTGTAAGAAGGAGAACTGGAAGTTTACCAGCCTCAGTGTCCTGCCAACTCAGCCAGGTCACCTGGAACATTGGGGTCTATGACCACCAGGGACCACCAGAAAGACCCCAGGACAGAAGAGGGGAAATATGTTCATGAATTCGGGGAAATGATTATCATATGTATGTTTAGTACAGGACAATCAATGAATATGTATGCAAAATACAGTATATAAACAGAAACTTTCCTGTACTCAGCATGCATGGCTTTGGGAGGAGCTATCCCCCCATGCATCTGGCCAAATAAAGAATGCCTACTTCTTAATGCTATGCTGGTGTTAAGGAGTTTTTATTTTATCAAATTTTTGGTAACAGTTTTGGTGACCCAGATGGGATGGACTCTTGAATTTCAACAGATCCGAGGGATCACAGGACATCCAGCTGGCACTAAGGGATTCTTGGGGAGAACCTTCAATCCCTGGTCTGAAGGAAATTGGAGCAAGACCCCTGGTAAGATAAAGGCATTCTTTACTCTAAAGGTGTTAACTGTTAGCCTACCTGTAAGGCGCAGCAAGCTACGCAGGGTTTGGTTTAAAGGTACCTAAGATGAGAAAAGGGAAGGGTTAGAGTCCCTTCTAAGGAGCTCCTAAACAGTAATTTGTTATAATGGAAAACAAAACCTCAAAAGGGGTATCACAGGTGTCACTGCTGGGATGTATCTTGAAACATTGGAAACAAATTGGGGGTGATCCCCTCACGCGTGAAAAACTTATAAAATTTTGTAATCAATGGTGGCCACTTGACACACTGGAAGATCAAGAAAAGTGGCCTGAGGATGGAACCTTACAGTATAACACCATATTGCAATTAATGTTGTTTTGTAGAAGGGAAAATAAGTGGGATGAAGTTCCTTATGTTGACTTGTTTTTCACCCTAAGAAATCATCCGGAGTGGCAAAAGAAATGTGGGAGGACCCTGCAAGATCCATTAATTTTAGCACTTGAAAAGGAAAAGAATGGCAAAGGGTTGAAAAGGTGGTGTTCTGTGTGCAGCCTAGGGCAGAGGTGCTTAAAGTGTGGAAGAGAGGATGAGGATGATTTAGAGCTGATGGTTGCTCCGAAGCAAAGAGGGGGTGGGGTGAATGATGAACTGGTGGGGAATGCAGCTAGACGAATAGGTAGGTCATGAGAGAGTGGACTGGAATGGAGAGAACGCTTTAGGGGATCGCTTTAGGGGATGGGAGGATTTTAGCCCGATTGTGAGACACCCTAGAAGGTGGAAAGGAGATGTTGGGGGGAATGCTGGGGAATTCTGGTGGCTCCCCTCGGGCAGGTGGTTGGGAATCATGGTCCAGTAACAGTAAAGACCCCATTTTAAATTGTGGTTTTAATGTCATGGAAAAAGGCAGCAGGAGTTTATAGAGAGGATCCAGATAGAGTTGCTAAAGTATTCAAAACCATAATTAGGACTCAGGATCCTGACTGGAATGATATACAAGTGATGTTGGATACGTTGTTGGATAGCACAGAAAAAAGGATGGTGTTGACCATGGCCAGAAACCAGGTGGAGGGGGCACATGCTAATGGAGACTTAGAAGGAGCTGTAGATCAGAATTTTCCTTTAACAGATCCAAGGTGGAACCCTAATTTACCGGGGCTCCAAGATCGTTTAACAAGATATCAGAGATGGATATTGTTTGGTGTAAAGCATGCTATACCGAAAGCCATGTACTGGTCAAAACTGTATGAGGTAAAGCAGGACAGTACTGAATACCCCACAGCTTTCATGAAACGACTGAAGGTGACTGCCAGAAAATATACTAATCTGGATCCTGAGAATCCAGGAGACTGTACAGTTAGCAACTACCTTTATTGGGCAGTCTGCCCTTGATATTAGAAAGAAACTCCAGAAACTGGAAGGAGTCCTGTGACTTAGGAAAATTGTTAGATGAAGTGTGAAAAGCATATCACAACAGGGATAGGGAAAAAGAACTATGGCAGGCTAGAAGAGAAAACAAGAGACATGACAAACTGCTTGTGACTCTGGGGGTGGCTAAGGGACCTGTAGAGGGTACTAAGGGACCAGCCAAGAGGGGAGGTCAGGTGGGAGGAACAAGGGGAAGGGGAGGTGGGAGGCTCCCACCGTTTCCCTGACAACGGTTAGGGGAAAACCAGTGTGCAATCTGCAAGGAAAAGGGGCATTGGAAGCTTTAAGAGCCTGGTAATAAGAGAAAGGCTTCAAAAAGTGCTCCGTCATTATGACTACTTATCATAATCACTTTTGAACACCTGAAAACTACGTGCGGTATGGGCCGTGAGTAGCCCACCTTCAGGCCCATAAAAAGGAAGGCAAAACTGGTGCAAAATGTGGAGGGGAAAGCAAGGGGCAGAACCCCTGACCTTTGCCTTTCCTCTGCCCCCCACTACCACCGCCTGCCACGAGACACCCTGATGCCTCCGGGAGCTGACGCCACCCACCTAGGGAGAACCCCCCAATCCTGCACCCCTGGACCGAAATCCCGAGTGAGTTGTGAAACCCCTATCCCTGATCCTGCGTCCCGTGGCAAGAGCACCGCAAGTGGACCAAAGTTCAGCTGCAGCAACTGGGCACGGCGCCTGCATCTGGGAGGACGGGCCACCGCATTCCAGCCAAACTGCTCCAGAGATAGGAGAAGGCATATAAGATGCTTCAAACAGCAGAAAAAAAAAGGGCAAAACTGCTCTGCTCCCCCCACCCCATCTCAGCAGCAACAAAAGTAGCACAGTGTGGTGGTGACCTATCCTATGCTTTTTAAAGTAACCTTGGCTTTTTCTAACTTTTCTCTTTTTTTCTCTTTGCCTCTCTTACTATTAAATAAAAATATATCGATTTTTTGGCACTAACATCTAATCTCATTTGGTTTTAATCTCGTTTTTGGGAATACTTTGAACCTTCAAAGTTCTTTCCATTTTATACACAGAGACTTAGCTTTCTTTGCTCTTCTGGGGTTAAACTGGATTGTAACAGAAGCAAGAATGCCCACAGGCTGGAAAGCTGGACCTGGTCTTACAGGCTGGTACATTAGAAGATGAAGATTGAAGGGGACCGGGGGATTCTACCCCAGCTGAACCCCTGGTTACATTGAGGCTGAGGAAAGAAGAAGTGGAATTTTTGATGGACACCGGAGCAACTTATTCTGTATAGAATACACACAAAGGGAAACTTAGTAGGAATGTGGTACATGTAAATTGGTGCTACAGGGAAAAGCAAAACTCGGTCCTTTTTACAACCCATGAAATTTAAATTAGGAAAGAATTGGATTACTCACCAGTTTCTATATAAGCCTAAATTCCCAGTCCCCTTGCTGGGAGAGATTTATTGGGAAAACTGGATGCTCAAATAATTTTTCAGGATGGGGAAATACAAATTTAAATACCAGAATCAAAAGCCATTGAGGCAAGGATTTTTATGTTACAGGAGTCAAATGAATTGGGAAAAATACCAGAGGAGGTAGAGAATGCTGTGACCCCGTTGGTATGGGCCACTGAAATGCCTGGACAATCAAAAGTGGCCAAACCAGTGAGGATTACTCTCAAACCTGAAGCTAAACTGGTAAGGCAAAAATAATATCCTATTAATTGGGAGACAAGGAAGGGGCTGGAAAAACTTACAGAAAAATTTTTTAGAATATGGGTTATTGAAGGAATGTGAATCAGAATATAACACACCAATATTACCAATTAAAAAGCAAAATGGGGAATATAGGTTAGTGCAAGATTTAAGGGCCATTAATAAAATAATACCAGATATTCATCCAGTAGTAGCTAATCCGTACACACTTTTGACAGAACTAAAAGGGGAATATAAATGGTTTACAGTGATTGATCTTAAGGATGCCTTTTTCTGCATAGCCTTGGAGGAAAATAGTCAAGCAATAATTTGCTTTTGAATATGAAAGTCCCACCTCTGGATGCAAAGTTCAGTTAACCTGGACCGTCCTACTGCAGGGATTTAAAAATAGTCCAACAATATTTGGAAATCAACTAGCAAAAGAATTAGAACAATGGAAGAAAAATAACAGTTTTACAGTATGTGGACGACATTCTGCTGGCAGCGGAGACCCAAAACCAATGCCTACAAATGACCATAAGTCTGTTGAACTTTCTGGGACAGAATGGTTACAGAGTAACTAAAAGAAAAGCTCAAATAGGAAAGACAACTGTGAACTATTTGGGCTTCGAGATCACTCAAGGGTAGAAAATTCTTGGCCTTGACAAAAAGGAAGCAATCTGCCAAACTCCAGAACCTGGGAATATACGAGAATTACTAGGCTTTCTGGGAGTGGTCGGGTGGTGCCAGTTGTGGATATTAAACTATGGACTTCTAGTGAAGCCCCTCTATGAATCCCTAAAAGAAACAAAGAAAGGACAATTGGTGTGGACTCCTGAGTGCCAAACTGCCTTCCAAAAACTGAAAAAGGCATTAATGACAGCACCTGCATTACGGCTTCCTGACTTAACCAAGCCCTTTGAACTGTTTGTACATGAGAGGCAACATTTAGCCCTGGGGTCCTGATACAGAAGCTGGGAACCTGGAAGAGACCTGTGGGCTATTTCTTCAAACAACTGGACAACGTGAGCAAAGGATGGCCAGGATGCTTGCGAGCGGTCACTGCAACTGTTCTACTGATCCAAGAGGTCAGGAAGCTCACGACTGGACAACACATAACTGTTTTTGTCCCTTACATGGTGATATCCATATTGGCTATCCCCCAGCAGGATGCTCAAATACCAAGTTGCGCTTTTGGAACAGGATGATGTGGAATTGAAGACGGCAACAGCCACGAATCCAATCATGTTCCTTGATCCAAAGGCAGTGGATGAGGGAGCCCTGGCACATCATTGTCTCCAAACTATCGAACAGGTATATTTCAGCAGAACTGATTTGCAAGACGATCCAATAGAGAATCCTGATTTAGAATTATTCACAGATGGGAGCAGTTTCGTGAAGGATGGAAAACGGATGCCAGGATACAGTGGTAACCACTGCTGAAGTATTAGAAGCTCTATCTTTACCAATTAACACATCAGCACAAAAGGCAGAAATAACAGCACTAAAACAAGCTTTGAATTTGGCAACGGGCAAAAGGGTGAATATTTGGACTGATTCTAGGTATGCATTTGGTGTAATTCATGCCCAAGGAGATATATGGAAGGAAAGGGAACTGCTATCAGCTCAAGGATCAGCCATTAAACACAAAGAAGAAATTTTACAACTTTTGGAAGAAATTTAAAAACCAAAAGAGGTGGCAGTGATGCATTGCAAAGCACATCAACCTGGGCAAGCTAATGTTATTGTGGGAAACCAATTGGCAGATAAAGCAGCTTGAGGAGTAGCTGAAAATGGCATCCTAGCGTTAATACCACAAAGACAAACTGAAATATCTGAATTTAAGCCTAATTATGACAGTGCGGATCAGTGCTTAGCAAACACATTAAAAGCCACTGAGAATCAGAAGCGATGGTGGGTAACAGACAGCCAACAGGTTATAGTTCCAACTTCTGTAATGAGGAAAATAATGGAAAAAGAACACAACAAAACCCATCGGGGAATTGAGTCCATGATATCTAGTCTCCAAAGCTCTGTACTCAGCGTAGGAATAACTGAAATAGCAAAATCAATCCTAGTGAAATGTCCAATTTGTTTAAAAAACAATCCCATATATAGGAAGAGGCCACCTCCTGGAACAACTAAACAGGGAAATTCACCTGGAGATTACTGGTAAATAGATTTCTCTGAATTACCCAGACAAAATGGGTACAGGTATCTTTTGGAATTGGTAGATGCTTTTTCCAGATGGCCAGAAGCCTTTCCCTGTCACACCAATAAAGCTAGGGAAGTGGTAAAAATCATGCTTAAAGAAATCATACTGAGATTTGGGGTACCACTTGGGATGTCCTCAGAGGTCCACATTTTATAGCAGATGTGGTGCAACAGCTGAGCAGAATTCTAGGCATAAAATGGGACTTACACACACCTTGGCGACCACAATGAAGTGGGAAAGCGGAAAGGATGAATCAGACTTTGAAACGACAAATTAGCAAAATGTGTCAAGAAACTTCCTTAAAATGGCCACAGGCCCTCCCTCTGACTCTTTTGTGAGTCAGAATTCAGCCAAGGTCAAAAACCAAAGTAAGTCTCTATGAATTGCTGTATGGACAGCCATATCAAACACCATCCATTCCTGGAGAAATACATTCAAAGGGAGAAACAGATTTAAATCTATACTTAATTTCTTTAGGAAAAACTCATGCTGAACTCCATCGGTTTATAACCCTATTGGGACCAGTTGCTGTGGATGCACCTGTTCACCCATACCAACCTGGGGACTTCATACATGTAAAGACCTAGAACTCTGAACCCTTGAAAGAAAAGTGGAAAGGACTCTTTGAAGTCCTCCTGGTAACCTACACGGCACTTAAGGTGGAAGGAATCAAACCCTGGGTCCATCACATGTGAGTAAAACAATCAACCACACATTAAACACAGCAGAAACAAGATTAATTAACACCATGGAGGGGTTTTTTTGTATATAAATCCTATTGTTTTATGTATATGATATGATTTTCTAGGGGGATATTATTTATTGGATCTAAATGAAGATGATAAATAATTGCATATTTATAATAATAATAGAAACTATGTTGTTAATCTCTGGGAAGAGAAATGTGCTCTTAAAGCTAGTGCAAGATTTTGGCAGATTACAGAATGTAACAGCTTGTTTGCCAACACCAACCTCCACAGAAAATCCAGTTCCATGGGGAGCTTTAGTCAGCAATTTGACAAAAATTTGGGAACACATGTGGGAAGGAAATAGCACCCATGCCAATTGGACAGGGATGGAAGGAGAATATTCCTTACAATGGACACATAAGAATGATACTGTTGAGAATTGTGATATCTCAAAACCAGATCTGGAAATAATCTCAGGAAATATTTATTGGCAGACAGACTGCACTAATACCCCTTGGGGATGTCAAATACTGGAAATATGGAACAGCCCTCAAACAGGACAATGGGAATATATTCAGCCAGTTCAGTGGGTTCTGGACTGAGAAGGGAATCCAGGCCTCCCAGAAGACCCCTTACAGGTCAGTATAAAATATTCTGATTTAATAAGGTCAAGGCAAAAGAATCCAAAGATAAAAGACTTAAGCTGCGCCAAGGGAAATTTAGGTTGGATGTTAGGAAAAAGTTTTTTACTGAATGAGTGATAAAGTTCCAGAATCATCAGCCTGGGGAGCTGGTGGAGTCACCATCCCTGGATGTGTTTAAAAAAAGATTGGATGTGGCACTCAGTGCCATGGTTTAGTTGAGGTGGTGTTAGGGCATGGATTGGACTCGGTGATCTTGAAGGTCTCTTCCAACCTGGTGATTCTGTGATTCTGTGAAGAAAAGTGGAATTGCACTCAGGTATACACTTGTACCAGTAGGAATCCTGAGATACAGCGACTCATGACTGTGGCTCAAGCTCTAAGGTTAGGATATGTTTGTAGAAATTATTCTACCTTTCTTAATGACACCTGGTCTCACCTAACAAATAACAAGACTTGGAGAGAGATAGACTGTCAGCAGGACACAGTAAAATCATTAGGACCCACAGTATGGGGGGGGAGTAATGGAATCTGGACCCCACATT
>NW_008237405.1:154745-164023 GCF_000691975.1 Corvus brachyrhynchos
CAAACCAACCAATGGGGAATGAAGCTGAGCAGGGGCAGGGAAACCCTGTGTCTCCCCTCCAGGGCCCCTCTCCCAGGGCTCCATGGCAGGGGGGAAGGGACCCCAACAACTTGGAAACACCCCAGTACAGGAACCATAGTGGGATGGATTTTAGAATCCATCTTCACAAATATCTACCTTCAGAAACAGACTAACCATACACAATTTTTGGTAACAGGTGCACGATATTAAGAGTTATGGGCTATAAGTTATGAAACCTTATGACTTCAATGGTGAATAAGTGAATTCACGTGATAGAGTAGTCTGGGCAAAAGGAGATTGAGCCTGTTTGTTGTATTTCTTATTGAGACCATGATAAAAAGTTTAAATCACAGAGTATGTCATCCTGAAAATTTGAGATCCAAAGAGACTGTGACACTGTGGACTTTGTTTTGAAACCTTCAGCCCTACCTCCCACGTGTATAAACCAAACACAAGTCTTCCTTACACACACATTCCCACAAAATCAAGCATAATGTTATATACAGGCCTATTTTTATTTTTTTGTGGAAAAACAAATGGTTATTGCTGCAATGAAACTTCTCCAGAGTTGAAAGGTTAGACCAAACCTGCTTCCACAATCAGCCTTCACTATGATCCCCAGACTGTGATGTGATCAAGAGCAAAGCACCAAATACACAGATCATCTCTGCAGGGCATTAACTGACCACCAGGATGTTATCTACCAGAGTGGAGAGAACATGGCTTTTTTTTAAGAGCTTATAAAATTACAGACCTAGGCAATGTAAAACTACTGCATACTAAAAACCAAATCCTTCAGGCTACCCGCAGATCTCAGTTTTTCCCCTTCTTCTGAAACCTACCCAATAGAGTCATGTTCTTATATATATGAAGTGAAATAATGCACCATATCACACATTGCTTTAATAATTCTGTAATATTTTCCTTTTTTTTCCTACAAGATATGTCACACATTTAGTACAAGAGTCCGTTCAATATGAACCCATAAAGCACAGAATAGTATATGGTATGCATTTTTGACAGGATTAACTCTTATTAAAAACTTTGCTTTAACTAACACATTAAAAAGTCATTTGCACCAAATCTCTCTGATAGGAGAAATGGGTGTTAATGTCTGCACAAACTACTAGATCTGAAAGAACCAATCAGGTTCTAGAAGAATGGGTGTGGGAGTCTTCACGAACATCAAGCCGCACAAGTTTGTTGCAGAACCCAGCACAGTCAGAACTTCTGCACTTTAGGAGAAAATGCTCAGGCTTAATGGACTTATGAATATTAACTTCTTTGCCCAGGGTGTGCTTAAAGCTAATTTTAAGGGTCATACAATGCATGATGAAGGGGGGATACATGTTAAAGGGAGAATATGTAGTAGACAGTCCCGGAAGTCTGTACCTCTCTAGTACTGCAGCCAATGGGGTGAGGAAAGGAGGAGGGCAACATGCAGCCGGGAGTTTAGGATTAAAGGAGGCTGCATCCTCCAAAACCTCGAGAGAGATCTCACAAGGTTATGGCCTAGTGGACACTCTTTTTATTCGAATAAAGTTGATTCTTGCAGGACTCCTCTGTCTCCTTTGTGGATGCTGGTCTTTCACAGCGTGATTTTCCACATATCTCTAAATCATTGGAATACAAAGTAACTTCCATTTTTGGTCAAAATATTGCTTCTTTAAGAGGAAATCCATATTCCTCCAAAAAAATCATAAAATACAAATTTAGCTACTGAGATGGTAAGAACATGTTTGTATTATCTACTCTGTTTTAAAATAAAATAAAACTTGAAGCTTTAAATTCTTTACTGGGAGTTTAGGTAGCAATTAAAATCATACACAATTGGAAAGAAAACATGCTGATAAAGCCATCTGCACTATATTAGAGAAAACAGTACTTCATATTATTTACTCTTTGTGAGTCTATAAAAATTACAATATATAGAAAAACAAAATTTTAAAAATTCGCAAAAATAAAACTGAAGGAGTCTATATCTTATTCAGCTTTCTGATTCTTTAATTGGGTGGCACTGTATTAAGGCTTTGTCAGCCTAAGGCTGATAATAAACTCTATTTGGAGATCTAAAGGTATACTAAATTTTGCAAAGATTGTGATGCAATGGTGCTGAATTAAAACTATTTTTACTCCTCTCTTCAGCTTTTCTAGAAGTCTGTAAGGGAACAGACCTGGATCCAATGTCTTTTATATAGCCACACATACACACATGCAAAAGAAAATGTAATACTAGACATACATATATAAAAATGTAATTTCTCTGTGCTTTCTCAAGTCCGTGTCTTCTTAGGTCAGTGCTCACTAAACCATCCTTTTTCTTCCCACAGACTGATCTTGTGGTTAAGCCAGCAGCAACAGTGAAGCAAATATTTCCAGCCCTCCTTAACTGCATGGAGCGTCACATCCCACACTTCAGTCATAACAACTCCATGCAACGTTATAGGCTTGGAAAGAATGCCTGGAAAGCTGCCCAGTGGAAAAGGACCTGGGGGTACTGGTTGACAGCCTTTGAATATGAGCCAGAATGTGCCCACGTAGGCAAGAAGTCCAATGGCATCCTGGCTTGTGTCAGCAATAGTGTGGGCAGCAGGACTAAGGAAGTTATTGTCCCCCTGTACTTGGCACTGGTGAGGCCACACCTCAACTACTGTGTTCAGATTTGGACCCCTATATACAAGAAAGACATCAAGGTGCTGGAGTGTGTCCAAAGAGGCACAACAAAACTGGGAAAAGGTCTGAAGTACAAGTCTTATGAGGAGTGGCTGAGGGAGCTGGGGTTGCTTAGTCTTGAGGAAAGGAGGCTGAGGACTGACCTTATCGCTTTCTACAACTAATTGAAAGGAGGTTGTAGTGAGGTTGGTGTCAGTCTTTTCCCAAGTAGCAAGCAAATAAGATGAGGGGAAATGACCTGAAGTTGTGACAGGGGAGGTTCAGGTTGGATATTAGGAAAAAATTCTTCACCAAAAGGGTTATCAAGCATTGGACCAGGCTGTCCAGGCATGTAGTTGAGTTACCAACCCTGAAGGGATTTAAAAGATATGTAGACATGGCACTTAGGGACATGAATTAGTGGTGGATTTGGCAGCATTAAGGTTAATGGTTGGATTTGATGATATAAAGGGACTTTTTCAACCTAAATGATTCCATGATTCTATGTACAGGGGCAAAGTGTGAAAAGTAATCCTAGTAAAAAAGAAATAATGGAAAATTTCCATCACAGAATGCACTAAAATAAGACAAAAGAATATGAATTAGATATCTAATAGAAATTATGGGATTGCACAGAAATTATTAGGAAGTGAATATGTAATTTTCAGCACAATATACAGGAACTTGCAAAATCTTAACATTAATAGCTTCTCTTAGATTATTATGATCAAGGGGAAGAAAGCCAATATTTTTCTACTGTTAGTCACAAAAAAAGCACACAGAAAAAGTTTTTTTAACTATGAAATCAAATATTTCTGTAAAAAATAAATCCTCTTTAGGTGAAAATAAAGCTTCTTAGTAGTGGCAGAACATGAAATACATGCATGTCTAGGGATTTGCTCAGATACTTCCCCCACAACTAGAATAACTTGGAAGAAAAGCAGTGTTATTAGCTACAACAAAACAAGGAAAAGTTGGGATTAATGGATCTCCAAGGTTAGCTAAGCAAAGCTGCAATGATTACATCATTATTACTGGTGGATAGTGGGGTTTAAGACTATTATTATAGCACTGAAGTCAAACTATTTTTATATTTTTTTTACCTTTTAAAGTTCCATGATTAGCACTATGACAAGATCAAAGCATTGACTGATAGCACACTCATAGCAGTCAGGAAGGTAGTCAAGTTGCTTAAATGCAGCAGTAGCCTCTTATATACAAACATTATGCACAATTTATTGCATTAATACTATTTTTTCCTGGCACACATCCTGCAGAGATGAAACTACAAAATGGTAAAGCAGAATATGCTTTGAATCATAGAATAACCTACATTGGAAGGGACCCATGAGGATCATCAAGTCCAACTCCTGACTCCACACAGGGCAACATAAATGTTAACCTAAGAGCACTGTCCAAATGCTTCTCGGACACCAACAGGCTTGGGGCCATGGCCACTTTCCTGGGAAGCATGTTCCAGTGCTTGACCACCTTGTCAGTGAAAACTATTTCCTAATATCTTCCCCTGATGCAGCTTTAAGCCATTCCCACATGTCCTGTCACCAGACACAACAGAGAATAGTTCAGCACCTCCCCTCTGCTGCCCTCCTTGAGGAAGTTGTAGACAGCAATGAGGTCACCCCACAGTTTCCTCTTCTCTAAGATGAGCAAACCTAGGTATCCTCAGCTGTTCCTCATAATTCATGCCCTCAAGGCCTTTCACCATCTTTGTTGCCCTCCTTATATTGTGGAGTCCCAAAGTGCACACAGTACTCAAGGTGAGGCTGGACCAATCCTGAGTATGGTGGTACAAGTACTTCTTTCGATCAGTTAGCTATACTGTGCTTAATGCACACCAGGACATAGTTGGCCCTTTTGGTCACCAGGGCATTTTGTTATGTTGAGTTATATTGAGTTTACCATCAACCAGAACTCCTAGATCCCTTTCTGCAGGGCTGCACACCAGCCTCTTGTTCCCCAATCTATATTTACACCCAAGATTACACTGTCCCAGGTGCAGAATCCAGCATTTGTTCTTCTTGAATTTCAATAGGCTGGCGATTGCCCAGTACTCTAATCTATCAAGCTCTCTCTCTAAGGCCTCTCTACTCTCATGGGAATCAACCGCTCCTGCTAATTTGTCCTGTCTTCCCCCTCCAGCCTCACTAATATTTTTCTCCATTGAATGGAATTTCAATCATTATAACTGGAAAGGACGAGTCTGGATTTCTTGATGTTTTCTAGTATTATACGTAATTATCATGTACCAAAACATATCTAGGAAAAAACCAACCCCACACATTTACCATAGAAATACAACTTTGTACATCATTCTTTCATAAACGGTAGATAAAATATTTGATACTCTATTTTCTATTTAATATTTTAAATAAGTACTATCTGGAAAGTATACTTGATATATGCTTGTATACATCAGAAATGAAAATTAAAACCCAGTATGTTATGCAATTTGTTAATTTTTAATAATATGTTAAAAACCAAAGTGCAAAAAGATAAAAGTACACTTTCCAAAGGGGGAGTTAATATTTCACATATTTTACATTTGTAAGGTCTGTTTTGACAGAGTAACATTAACTTTTGACCTCCCACTTGTATTAAGGGCCTCCATCCAGGAAATCAAAGGATACTGCAAAGAATTTTGTTTCTTAAAATGTATAAATACTTTAAAAATTAATTGCTTTATCATACCAAAGCCAGCATAAGCATCTCTTTATTGTAAACAGAAGTCATAGGAATAGGTATGCTTCTGTTACAGTGCAATCTTTATGTCAAGTAGCATTTTTTTATATTATTAAATATTATCTTAAATGAGAGACTAAGAACAGAAAGTGCTTCTTAGTACTTTCATGGTTTTTTCCCCTCACAAATTTTTGGCCACTGTTGAACTACTAAGGCCTGAACAACAGGCCCTGAGCCAAAGTTGACCTCTAGATGAACCTTCCAATCAAATGTTATATGTATCCACTCATTAATGAAGTATTTCTAGCAATATGATATATGTATTCATTCATTGGCAAAACATGTGTTTATCTTTCCATATTTAGAAACTGGAAAAGGCCACATCTGGCCTTGTTTGGGGGTGTAGGATCAAAGATAACTCCCATGGTTCCTCCTTGAGCCCTGGCCAGGCTTTGGGAGAAACCGAAAAGGAGAATGAAACCAGATGTTCCCTCACTAGACGTTATGGTAGCTTGTTTATTGAGCAGTATAAAAACAGGACCCCTCTCACAGCAAAGTCAGAAGCCTCATGGCCTGCAAGGCGGACGCACTGCAGAATTTCCCAGTTACCAGGTGTGCTGGTTTGGACAAATTTGGAAATATATCCTCTGAGAGAAGGCAGGTTACAACCAGCCCTCCCCCACCAGGTTTGGGAAAAAATAAATTTTCCTCGAAGGAAAGTGAAAGAGATAAAAACTATTTATTTAACAAACACACAGGAAAAGGATAATAATGCTAAATAATAAAACCTCTCGCTCTGCTGAGAGAAACCTGGGACAATTTCAGAGTCCACCCGTATGTTGAAATAGTCCAGCAGAGAAGAAGGGAAAAATTGGAGTCCCAGGAAAACAAAGTTCAACTCTCCAGAGGAAAAGGAGCTGAAAAACTGGCTGAAAGCTGGCTGGAAAAAAAGCAAGCAGGGTGCTTCCTCCCACTCCCGCTGCTGCAGAACGCAGAGAGGAGTCTGTATCTCTGTGTGTCCTTGAAACATGAAAACAAACTGCAGAACTGCTTTGAAAGTTTTGCTCGTTTTTTTCTCTCTCCCCTCTCAAGCTCAGTTTAAAGGCATAGAAAGGCAAAAAATTAATTTCTGGGCATAGAACAGCGATATGGGATACACATCATAGAGTCACCCCAAGACACCAGGTGTGTTTCTCCAGTCAGCTTCCCCCAGCTGGTTTGTGGATCTGAATGAAGGGGTAAAGTATTGAGGTAACTGGTGATGTATCTTTCTTAATGACTACAGGCATTCTTTTGTAGTAATGATTAGATGCATTGCTTTGGTTATCCTTTTGTAATTATTTGCTAATGATTTGGTGCATTGCTTAGATTATCCTTTTGTAATTCTTTGCAATTTTGCATTACAGTAAATTATACTTATTCCTTCAGTTGGTGTTAGTGTCTTTGGTGGTGACCCTGCCCACCAGCAAAACAACTGTTTCCAGAAGAGACATTCACTCAAATTCTAGGCTTTTGCCTAGATAGCATAGAATCATAGAATGGTTTGAGTTGGAAGGGACCTTAAAGATCATCTAGTTCCAACCCCCCTGCCATGGGCAGAGAAACTAGACCAGGTTGCTCAAAGCCCTATACAACTAGGTCTTGAACACTGACAGGGATGGGGCATCCACAGCTTCTCTGGGCAACCTGTGCCAGGGCCTCACCATCCTCACAGGGAAGAATTTCTTCCTAATATCTAAACTTTATTTAAGCTCTTTAAAACCATTTGTGTTAATAACACCAAAGTCGTGGTTTTGATCCCCGTATGAGCTGTTCACGTAAGAGTTGGACTCGATGATCCTTGTGGGTCCCTTCCAACTCAGAATATTCTGTGAAATCTTGTTGCTACAGGCACTGGCAAAAAGTGTCTCTGTTTTTCTTATAAGCTCCCTTTATATATTGAAAAGCTGCATTACGGTCTCCCCAAAGCCTTCTCCAGGCTGAACAGCCCAAACTCTCTCAGCCTGTCTTCATAGATGTGTTCCAGCCCTCTGACCATTTTTGGGGCTCTCTTCTTGACCCACTCCAACAAGCCCATGTCTTTCTTGTGCTGGGGACCCCCAGAACTTGGTGCAGTATTCCAGGTGGGGTCACATGAGAGTGGAGCAGAAGGGGAGAATCACCTCCCTTGACCTGCTGTTTAGTCATGTGAAAGAAAGAACATTATCATATGGGTTTAGACGGTCATTCTAACATGATAGATTTAACACATTTCTCCCATGTAGCTATTTGGGATCTCATTGTGCTATATAATATAGTCAATAAAATATATCAACTTATGTTAGAAACATAAAGCTATTATATATCAATTAGTATTCAGATGCTTGTCTTATAGTTTAGATTGTCCATAACACCTATTTGTTCAGTCAGAACTACACCCAAAAGGATTCTTTCAAGGCTCAAACATGCTACTTCTACTTAAACGATAAAGTAATTCTTACTTCAAACAAACAAAAAAATACAAGTCCATGGTCTTGCAATCAAAGCCTTCCAACAAATTGAATCCCCATGGATAACGTGAATTTTAAAATAATATACCTTACAGTATTTTTACGCACTGTATATCCTTACTGGTTTTTAAAGAGAATACATCTTGAGAGTACCATAAGGATAATACTATCTTAACAGTGTAAGTAAAATATTGTCTCACAATAAATATTTTCTTCTCATATTTAACCCTTTTTCCTTGTACCGGTGTATAGAACTTTTTCACACTCCTCTTTCTTATTAAGAAGACTGAACAAGCTATAACTATCTAGACCTACACCTACCTAGTTTCGAGGCCATTCATAGACCTTTCTTAAAAGAGCATTCATCTCACCCCCATATACTCTCATCCTGGCTACTCTGTTGTCTCAGATTTGCCTCAGTGTCTTTACATGTGATTACATAATTAAAGTTTGAGGGGAGGAAAGAAGAGGTATATTAGTCATTTGATAAGGAATAAACAAAACCACTCTTCCATAAAATGAAATGAAATGAAATGAAATGAAATGAAATGAAATGAAATAAAATAAAATAAAATAAAATAAAGAAAAAACAAGAAAACACACAAACAGAGGAAACTTTACCTAGGAATCATATGGATAATTTTAGCCATAACCTCCAAAAGAGGAATAGAAAAGGAGGTGATTGGAGGGAGGTGGGAGGGCAAAGCTAAAGAGTATAAAACTTTCCAATTACCAGCCTTGAGAATGCATTGTGAAATCCTTTCCCTAAAAAAAAATGTCATGAATGCTCCAAGACTGCAACTGTTGCTTTCTTGGCAATGCACAAAACATAGTTCTTCCTCACTAAAGCCACTGTTCAAAGTGAAAGTTTCTAACAGGATATTAATAAATGCTAAGATAAGCTATGTCCCCAAAAATCTGTTCCTTAAAACTAATAGTATTCCGTCATCCTTTCTCCCCCAGTGACTATGCATAGATCAAATTGGACAAAAGTTCACAATAAGGAGACATGACATGACATGACATGACATGACATGACATGACATGTAGCAAGACAATGAAAACACTACTCACATTTTATTTTTCTGTCTCACATAATCTGAGAGACTCAAATGTTGAATTTGTATTGATGCCATGAAGATTTTTGCCTTTTCTTTTATACCCCTGTTATACCTTTTTAAAACTTCTGAATTCCTAGTGCTTTTTGCCTACATTCTTGGACTTGTTTGTCAAGCTAAGAGACTAAACATTTTAGAAGCTTCATACCTAGGGATCAGTGTGCCCCAGACCCCAAGGTCCTCTCCAGAACATATTCTGTAAACCAAGATAGAACCATCCAGGGGAAGGTTCCTTGGGGAGGGGGGCTCACTTGAGCCTCTCATTGGGGAATCTTTGATAGATATGCTAATTAGTAAA
>NW_008237405.1:169156-170633 GCF_000691975.1 Corvus brachyrhynchos
TCACCAAGAAGACAGAGACTGATACAAATCAGAAAGATGCAGTCTAAACTGTTTTTTACATGTTTGCTGTTTGCCCAACTGGTAACCATGGTTCAGGGTTCACCCCATGATTTACATAAGACGGTGGTCCAAAATGTGTCCAAAATTCTTAATAAGAGCAATTGCTGGATCTGTACTCAGTTACCACCCCTAGATGGGAAGGGTCACTGGCCATTGATTGGCATTTTAATGGAAGAGAACCGCACTGAAACGTGGGAACCAATTAATAGCACCCTTCTGCCTCCCATTACCCTGAGTGGCCTGGTAGAGCGTGCAAACTATAAGGTTCCTTGTGCAATTGTAAACGCCACAGGAAAAGCTGTTCTTCCTTCAAATTGTCATCAGACCCATTTCAGGGAAATAACAGACCCAAGAATTGCAGCAAAGATGAAATTGACAGGGTGGAGACTGGCTCAGCCGTTTGGGACGGGGTTGTATTGGATATGTGGTGACAAGGCCTGGAAAGTTATGCCCGTGAACAAAGACCAGGCTTGTGCTATTGGGGCTGTGGTCCCAAATATAACAATATTTGACCATCTTGAAAAACCAAATGAGAGGAGAAAAAGATCTCTTAATCCCCTCATTGAACGTCCCACACTTTTTCATAGCATAATCAGAGCCCTTGTACCCGCTTACGGAGTAGTTGCACTGGAGAGAGCAATTGTAAACATCTCAGCTGTCATTGAACATACTGAGCAGCATACTGCAGATGCAATTTCAGCCTTACAAGAAGAAGCTGACAGTCTGTCCCGTGCAGTTATGCAAAACAGGATAGCTCTCAATTTCATACTTGCTGCACAAGGAGGGGTATGTGCTATTGTCAAAACCTCTTGTTGTCCTTATGTGGACCAAAGTGGAAGAATTAAGAAAGATTTGGACGAAAGGTGGAAGGGAACTCAAATTCTATATGAAGTAGCTTCTAGAAATAACACCTTAAAATTTGATCGTATTTTTGATACCCTTACCTCATGGTTACCAAACTGGGCCTGGGTAAAAGAAATATTCTTCATAGTTGTAATTGTAGTTATTATCTGTGTAATTTCCTGTGGAGCAGCTGGTAGTGTAAACTGGTTCTGTGGGTAAAAAACAGAGTAGAGTAGAGACTAGACAAGGTAGAGTTTTGTTAGTCTCTAAAAGGGGGGAAATGATGCCATGAAGATTTTTGCCTTTTCTTTTATACCCCTGTTATACCTTTTTACAACTTCTGAATTCCTAGTGCTTTTTGCCTACATTCTTGGACTTGTTTGTCAAGCTGAGAGACTCAACATTTTAGAAGCTTCGTAGCCAAGGATCAGTGTGCCCCAGACCCCAAGGTCCTCTCCAGAACACATTCTGTAAACCAAGATAGAACCATCCAGGGGAAGGTTTCTTGGGGAGGGGGGCTCACTTGAGCCTCTCATTGGGGAATCTTTGCTAGATATGCTAATTAGTAAAACCT
>NW_008237405.1:170866-175919 GCF_000691975.1 Corvus brachyrhynchos
TAAAATCCCTTTTCCCCTTCTAACTGTGTATGACTCTTGATTTTAAGACCAGGAAAAGGCATCAGTATTCTCCTTTGGTCCTGAATTTTTAGGGTCACCTAAAGTTTTATCTGTTTCTCACAACACGCACCCACATGTGTGTGCATACAGAGAAATCCCTACTGGTTTCAAGGGTAACATTATAAGTCTACACAGACGGAAGCACAGTTCCAAATATTGTAGCTCATTTCTTGTGGCTTACAGTGGGTTGCCCTTGAGACTGCTTTTTAATGTCTATTTCCCTTGGAGAGTCACCAGCAATTTATTTTTTGCTGTCCTCTTCTCCTCCTTCACAGCCATTGCAAGAAGCCCATTCTGGAGTTACACAGGAAGCCATCACTACGGAAGGCTGCAGCAGCAAGCATGCTGAGAAATGGGGGAAAAAATTGATTACACATGATCCGAAAACAGGAAAGGCATCCTGTTTGTCAAGCCTGTAAACCTTAAGAGAAAAATAACAAGCTGTCAAGCAGACAATTTATTATGAGCCTGTGACCGGTTTTGAGCAAGCTTTGAGTAAACTGCTGAACACAGCTTCTCATACTTAAATGTATAAATACTGTCTTAACTCTGCAATAAACAGATTCACTTGCTCTCAGCTTGTGTCTCTCGCATTCATATGCCACAAATGGCTCCCAATTAACAAGGACTTCATTACTACTGATGTGATCCAGTCCGGTGGTATACTCTGACTGAACCAACGGTGGGTGTGTTCAGCTGATCACCAAGGAGCTCCTTTCATCGCTGGCTATAGATCAGGTTAGCCTTTGCGAGCAGTTGGGAAACATTTCTTATAATGGGGAAAAGCGCAACGAAATCCCAAAGACTGCATAAAGACTGTCTGTTGCAATATATTACCAGGGAACAAGGATATAAACTCCAACCCCAAAGACTCATGCAGCTACTTATATGTCAGACAATTTTGTCCCTGGTACCCATCAGATGGTTCCTATGACCTTACTCACTGGAAAAAGGTCAGTGAATGTTTGCAAATGCACCAAATTACTCATCATGATGTCCACTCTGATGATATTATTACTTGGCATGTGATATATTAGGCATTGCAACAATTTAAGGATGCAGATCATTTCCTTGCAGATGCTCCGCCTGCATTGCGGTCAGATTCTGTTGTTTTTATTAATGAAACCACCTGAGGAGAATGATCTGGAGAAAGAGGATCCATTTGATCCCGGTCCAATTGACCTTGGAAAAGAACCAGATTTATATCCTCCTCTAGCCCCAATACATGCTATGGCAGCAGCTGCTCCTAGCGTGGAAGAAATACTGAAAACAGCACACAAAAAAGCTGTGGCCAATATTTCACATATTAGACCACCATATTATACCACGTCCTATTCCTCTAGTGACTATGATGAGGAAACAATACCACCTATAGGACCTGAGCAGAAAAGGTTTATACAGAAATGCCTGAGGTGAGCATTGGAGGAGGGTGATATTGAATATTTTCGAGCAATGCCTGTGGTTAATCGTAATCAAAACCCACACCATGAACAATTGTCATATGAGATGGTAAAGGAACTGAGGAAATCGGTGAAAGAAAATGGTTTACATTCCTCCTTTACTATGAATTTATTGGATGCAATTGCAGAAGGATATAATATGTTACCAGTGGATTAGAAATCTCTTTTTAAGACAATTTTGGCAGGAGGGCAATACTCTGTCTGGTGGGTGGAATTTGTAGATTTGGCTCAAACCCAGGTGTTGAATAATGGTAATCAACAACCCCCCATTATTATCACTGCATCACAGCTCTCTGGCACAGACATGTACACTACTGTTCGGGCACAACTGAGACTCCTGCCACAAGCGTGGGATCAGTCTACTGTTATTGCCATGCGTGCACTACAAAAAGTACCTGATACAAAAAAATTAGAGTCTGGTTTTGCTGCTGTGAGGCAGGGGCCTCAGGAACCATATATTACCTTTATTGGTCGATTACAATCAGCTGCTAGGCAGCAAATTGATATGCAGGAAGCAGGTGATGCTGTCTTAAAATCTCTTGCTTATGAAAATGCTAACAATGACTGTAAAAAAGCCCTGGACCCGATTCATAACCATGCTGATGTTGAACTTTCTGATTATATTAAGGCATGTGCTAATATCAGCTCGGGACAATTTAAAGCAGAACTAATTGCTACTGCAATAGCCCAACAACTGCAAGTGGCCAGAGCAGCTATTAAGTGCTTTGAATGCAGGGAGCTAGGACATATAAGGAAGCAATGTCCAAAGGGACAAAAAGGCAATAAAAAGCCCAGTAAACCTTGTCCTCACTGCCAGAAAGGGTTTCTTTGGAGCAATCAGTGCCGGTCTAAATATGACAAAGAGGGCAACCTTCTTCCACAGCAGGGAAACTCAAAAAGAGGTGCGTGGTCTGGTGCCCCCTAATCCAATGGGAACACAAACGGACACCAATACAAGCACAAGCCTTGCAAGGGGCACCCCTGGCAGTGCTGGCCTGGACCTGGCTGTCAGCTCTACCACAACCCTGAATGATACCTCTGTTCACCTGCTGCCCACCACTGTATATGGGCCACTGCCATTTCAAACACATGCTTTACTCCTGGGACTCTCCTCTACCACCTGCACAGGACTATTTCTATTACCAGGAATCATTGATGCCAACTATAAAGGGGAAATTAAAATCATGGCTTGGATGCCTAATCCACCCTGTACAGTGGCACACTGAAGTTGTTTGGCACAATTAATACTGCTGCCAGCAATTCCCTGTTCAGTGTTGCTGCCTGCCCGAAGGGCCGCCCAGCCTCGGAACCTGACCAGGCATGTCCGGACTTGTCTCTGCCATGCGCTCTGAATCCCCTTTGTTCCAAGTAGTAGAATTTGAAAGTAGCATGGACCCCCCCCCCTCACCCGCTGCTTTTTTCGCCTGCTTCTCCCTGCTGTGAACAGATTCTCTCGTCCCTCCCGGGATGGGAGGAATAAAGAAAACAGGAATCCAGGCATGGAGTCAGGGCTATATTTCTACCTCTTTGCTTCTGCTTATGATGATAGCCTAACAGCTATCACTTGCCGCGTTTCAGAGCCGCAGAGCTGCTGGATCGCCCGTGTCGTCTCTCCAGGCAGCTCGAGGCATTCCAGGGCATAGAATGGTGAGTCTGCCGACTGAGCTAGCAGTGAATTCTCGTCAGTTCAGCACCTATCTTACAGCAACAACAAAATGCAGGAGGATTTGGGAGCACAGGCACCCTGCAAATATTTTGGTCAAAAGTCATAGGGATACAACAACCATTACTCACTTGTCAAATAGAATCTAAGTCTTTTACAGGTTTAGTCGACACTGGCACAGATGTTTCCATCATATCCCAAAAGAACTGGCCCCCCAAGTGGCCTCTAGCATCTTCAACTGCGATCCAATCCTAGCAGGTGTCGGAGGTCAGCAAATTCCCTGGCAGTCTACTAAAGAACTGAAGATAATCGGACCAGAGGGCAAGACTGCCACCTTGCGGCCGTATGTACTCCCGATTCCAGTCACTCTGTGGGGGTGACACCTGATGACGCAATGGGGTCTGATCATTTCAACACATTTCTGATAAGGGCGACTGATGAAACGCCGCTTAAGTTGACTTCGCTTTAAAATAGGCCAATCTGGATAAATCAGTGGCCCGTGAAAAATGAGCAGCTTGATCAAGCCTGAATGCTTGTACAAAAGCAATTATGTTTGGGTCACATAGTCCCTTCCATCAGCCCATGGAATACACCTATTTTTGTTATCACTAAGAAATCGGAAAAGTGGAGGCTTTTACAGGATCTCAGGATGGTCAATGCAGTCATGTCACCTATGGGAGCATTACAACCAGGAATACCTAACCTCACAATGATTCCAGAACATAGGGAAATAGTGATAATTGACTTAAAAGACTACTATTTTACAATTCCCTTGCATCCTGATGATGCACCTAAATTTGCCTTTTCTTTACCTTCTGTCAATCATGACACCCCCATGGAACGATACCACTGGGTTGTGCTACCTCAGGGTATGAAAAACAGCCCTACTATCTGTCAATTCATCCTTAACTCAGCAATACAACCAGTACAGCACAAATATTCATCTGTTTTGATGTATCACTACATGAACGATATTTTAATTGCTTATGACAATTCTCCATTAATGCGTGATTGTCTTGCTGCTTTAAAAGTAACACTTCCCAGCAGAGGCTTGTGCGTAGCCACAGAAAAAATCCAAACAGAACCTTCTTGGAAATACCTGGGTTTCAAATTATTGGAGACAACAGTCACCCCACAGCCAGTAACCCTAAAAACTGACATACACACATTGAACAATTTGCAAAAGCTATAAGGCACTATTAATTGGTTTCACCCTTTATTGGGAATCACCACAGAAGAATTATCCCCCTTATTTCAACTGTTAAAAGGGGACCCAGACCTCCCTTCCCCATGGCAGTTGACAAAAACTGCCCAAAAGGCTTTAGAGACTGTAAGTGATAAAATCAACAAGTCCTTTACCACACGTCGAAACCCAGTTTGCCTTTGTGAGTGTGGTTCTGCAATCTTTCCAACCCTATGCTCTTATTGGTCAATGTGTAGTGGTTTGGTCTAAAATACTCATTACTGTTTACCTTCTGTGAGATAAGAATTAGGAGAAATGCAAAGCAGGCACCAAACTTGAAAGAATATAAAGAAATTTATTAACAGACCTAAAAGAAGAAAAAAAAAAATCATACCATACCTTCAGAACTCCCCCCACTTTTCTCCCTTCTCCAAGTGACAATGTAAAAAGACAACCCTTGAGATGTTCAGTCTGTTACCACTTCCATAATAACCTTGTTCAGTCCATTTAGGAAGAGGAGTCTCTCTTGTCCATGCTATGAAAACATTATCATAACGAGACAGCCACCCACTTCCAAATAACTTTGTTCAGTCCATTTAGGAAGAGGAGTCTCTCTGCTCGCATGTGAGTCCCTTCCCCCAACTTGCAGCTTTTCCCACAACTGCTTTCGAGGGTCCACTCTTGAAG
>NW_008237405.1:176389-177807 GCF_000691975.1 Corvus brachyrhynchos
CTGGGCCGGGCGGGGCCGGGGCCGGGCCCCGCTGGCCCCCGCACGGGGCCTGCAGCCACCTGTCTCAACACCGGAAACGAGACAGAGAGACTCTGCCTCGGAGTTTCCTATTCTTAAGTGTGGATCACAGAGGCAGTCACAACTTTAAGTGGCTTAAAGAATTGTCCATATTCAAACTGGCTATCTGATAGGTTCTGTCAGGTCATAGAGGAAGCTGTAAGCACCCCTTTGCAAGAACATCACTTCCGGGACTATGCTAGCTAACCCATGACAAGGAACATCGTCTCTAGCTATTAGAATGGATTTTTCTGACACACACCTTTTCAAAAACTATAACCACTCAACATGCTTATTCGAGTGCTGTCAATGGGACAATTCCAATGTCAGAGCCTGAAAGGATATAATCTGGCAATGATACATCTCCCTATTTCTGCAGCAGTATTAGAGAATCTGTTCAGGGACTCACTGTCATTTCAAATTGCCCTTGCGGACTACAGTAGCCAATTTTTTCACACAATGCCTTGACATGCCCTGGGGTACAGTCCTTCAAAGAACTTCCCTTCCAACCGTGATGATTACAGTCAAAGACACCTATCCCTGATGCAAAGACTGTTTTCACTGATGGATCAGGAAAGACACACAAAGCTGTAACCCTGTGGAAAAATGATAAGGGACAGTGGGAACATTCGATAACCTTTAAACCTGGATCTACCCAGCTATAGTTGAACTAGCGGCCGTGATAGAAGCATTTCGCCTTTTTTCACAGGAACCTGTTAACATTGTTTGTGATTCTCTTTATGTTACAGGAGTTGTTGAGAGAATTGAGCACTCACTCCTGAAGGAAGTCTCTAACAAAGATCTTTCTGTGTTATTAACCACTCTGTACAACTTTTTACTTCACAGGTCTCATGAATATTACATTCGGCATCTTAGGTCACATACCACTCTGCCTAGACCTATAGTGGAAGTTAATGCAAGGGCGGATGCCCTCGCCATGACAGTCAGGATACCACAGAAATTAGGGCAAGCAAAACTTTCTTATGATTTCCATCATCAAAATGCCCAAGCACTAGCTAAACAGTTCGGTCTAACTTTGCCACAAGCACGGGATGTAGTGAATACTTGCTCACAATGTCAACAGACACTTTCTCTGCTGCAAATGTTAGGTACAAACCCACAAGAGTTGAAACCTAATGACATTTGGCAAACAGATGTAACACACATATCGAGCTTTGGGACTTTTAAATATGTCCATGTTTCCATTGATACCTTTTCAGGATTCATAGTAGCAACAGCACACAAAGGTGAGAAATCGAGAGATGCCACCTGACATTGGCTACGTGCTTTTAGCACGATGGGAGTGCCCCAACAGATAAAAACAGATAACGGACCCACATATACATCTGTTGTGCTTTGGC
>NW_008237405.1:177842-178771 GCF_000691975.1 Corvus brachyrhynchos
CTGGCCCCCCCTCCCCTGCCATAGCTGGGCAGAGGGGAGGGAAAAAAAATTAACAAAGGGTTCATGAGTTGAGATAAGGACCAGGAGAAACACTCCAAGGGCAAGACAGGCTCAACTTAAAGTTGCAAAGGGAATTTATTACTAACAGAATCAGAGGAGGATAATGAGAAGTAAAATAGGCCTTTAAAACACCCTTTCCCCCCAAGCCCCTCCCTCCTTCCCACCGACAGCGCAGGGAGACAGGGCATGGGGGTTTTGGTCAGTTCATCACCAAGATTTCCTTCCGTGGCTCTGGGAGAGGAGTCCTTCTCCTGTGAGGCTGTGGGGTCCCTCCCACGGGAGACAGTTCTCCATGAACTTCTCCAGCATGGGTCCACTCTCACGAGCAGCAGTCCTCCCAAACCTGCTGCAACGTGAATTTCCCCCACGGGCAAACAGTCTTCCCAAAACTGCTGCAGTGTGGGTCAGTCTTCCATGGGGTGCTCAAGTCCTTCAAGGACAGGCTGCTCCAGTGTGTTCTCCTCTCTCCGTGGGCTTCCTACAGGGTCATAGCCTGCTATCCTCCTCCAGGCATTCAGCCGCTCTGGCGTGGGCGCCTCCCCCACGGGCTGCAGGTGGATCTCTGCATCCCCCGTGGATCCCCATGGGCTGCAGGGGGACAATCTGCTTCACCATGGTCATCACCACGGCCTTCAGAGGAATCTTGGCTCTGATGCCTGGAGCACCTCGTCCCCCTCCTCCTTCAATGACCTTGGTGTCATCATGTTATTTTCCCTCACATGTTCTCACCTCCTCCTCTTCTCTGACTAGAAGAAAAACTTTGCGCACTTTGTTTTGATTTTCTTCTTAAATATGATATCACAGAGGAGTTACCAACCTCTCTCGTTGGCCCAGGCTTTGCCAGCAGCATGTCCATCTTCAGAGCCATC
>NW_008237405.1:178782-184471 GCF_000691975.1 Corvus brachyrhynchos
TGGCGCCGCGGGACATGGTGGAACCTTCCAGCAGCTTCTCACAGAAGCCAGCTCTGTGGCCCCCCCACTACCAAAAACCAGGCCATGCAAAATCAATACATCTCATAAAACACAAGAATTTTTCCACACTTGGGGTATCAAACACATTACAGGTATCAACCATTCTTCAACAGGGCAAGCTGTAGTGGAAAGGGCCTGTTATACATTGAAAAACATGCTACAAAAACAAAAAAGGGGGAATCCAATAGGTATGCTCCCTCAAGAGCAGCTTGACAAAGCAACCTATGTTTTAAAGTTTTTGAATCTCTCCACTAGAGATGACTTAACAGCACATCAAAGACGCCTAGATCAGACCGCTGATGCAGAAAGAGTTTACCCAGAAGTTACATACAAAGATGTACATGGCGGTCAGTGGAAAGGTCCAGTTCCACTGTTAGCTTGGGGAAGAGGTTACGGATGTATTTCTTTGCCCACAAAACCATATTGGCTCCTGGCAAGATACATCAAACCCAGCCAAGGACGACAACAATGAATCTTGTCGTCTTTCTACTGCTATACTGCCATCGAGTGGCAGAAGGAAGAATCTACTGGGCCCACATCATTCAGCCACCAATTTTTCATCCTCTGACCTGGTGGGATCCAGAGCCTCCCCTCAGCAGCAATGGAACAATGGGTAGGAGGAACTTGGCTTCCTCCCCTAGATCAGGATATTGTAGATACATATAATATTAATACTACTTTTGCTACTGATTTACCACCTATATGCTTAACATGGAATCAAACAAGTACCTCTTTACCTTTATCTTGTGCTGACTTTTCTATGCAATTACATTTACTATATGTACACTTGGAGACTGCAAGAAAATTGACTGCTATTACATTGCCGGCCATTCTGTCTACCTCCAAGAAATCTGTGGATGCCACCCCACCTCATTTCCCCAAATGTCGTTTTACACCCATCTCCAATATACGGCATTTGGAATGGACATCATGTATAGGACAATGGCCGCAACAACAATTCTTACAGTATGGGAGGGTAATTGATTGGGGACCACATGGTATCCTTAGAGAAAGTGGGACCAATACAACCATTCTCCCATCCCAAAAGGCAAACCGCAGTATTGTTTGGCATGATGGTAGGATGGCTGGATCATTAATTCAGTAATATTTTGGTAATAATCAGTCCCATGTGTATAAACATTCGTGGAAAATATTGTTACCTGCTTTTGGCAATAGGACATACCAAGTAAAATTAGATAAGAATGCTACAATTGCTAATTTAACTCTGCTGGAGGAACAATTACTAATGACTTGTACTTCTCACCTGTATGTTTTTGCTTTAGCTAATGATTTTTCAATAGATTATAGAAATGGTTTGTATTTTTTTATCCACTGAGTCTTTTGTTTTCAAATCACGTGTAACCTATGAAGATATGCGTAACTCTTCTGTCCTTCTTCCATTTAAAAGAAGATCTGAAAATTTGACTCAGACTTGGGAAGGACAAGATGATCTTTCACAATTGGTTCGACTAGTCCAAGAGGAAATCCAAATGAGTAAGAAACGAGTTTGCAAATTTCTGGGTTGGCTAATTTTTGCTATTGTTTCCTCCATGATAGTATTAACCACAGCTTCTGTGGCTGTTGCTGCCTTAACTCATTCCGTTCAAACTGCCCATAATGTGGGACAGGCTTTAACTAATATCACAAAAGAATTACAAACACAAGAAAACATTGATAAAGAAATAATGGCCAGATTAGACACCTTGGAAAGTGCTCTTTTATGGGTAGGCGAGAGAGTTGATGCCCAAAAAACTCGTCTATCCCTGCACTATGATTGGGAATATATCCATAATTCTTTATGTGTCACTCCTCTTCCATGGAATGACACAGAACAGAAATGGGAGACAGTTAAAAACCACCTCCAAGGGGCCTTTGACAAAACCTTGTGACAAGATATTCAATCACTTCACACTCAATGAAAGGATCAACTCAGAACTTTACAAACTCTGGAGGAACAAAAGGTACTGACGTCTGAAAATGATCTTTCTTGGCTAAATCTGAAAAATTGGTTTTCTGGGATAAATTTATGAGTTTGGGTTTTCATCGGACTGGGTTGTTTGGCAATGACATCCTTTTTAATCTTCTGTCTTGTCCTTTTCAACATAGTCACAGCTGTTAAAAGCATGCAAAAACAAGTCGTGGTTACCTTAGCTTTATCTATGACCCCCATAAAAACAAAAGGGAGGAGATATGAAGTTACACAGGAAGCCACCACTACGGAAGGCTGCAGCAGCAAGAACGCTGAGAAATGGGGAAAAATGTTGATTACACAGGATCCGAAAACAGGAAAGGAGTCCTGTTTGTCAAGGCTGTAAACCTTGAGAGAAAAATAACAAGTTGTCAAGCCAATGATTTATTATGAACCTGCAACTGGTTTTTGGCAAGCTTTGAGTAAACTGCTGAACACAGTTTCTCACACTAAAATGTATAAATACTGTCTTAACTCTGCAGTAAAGCAGATTCACTTGCTCTCAGCTTGTCTCTCACATTTATACACCACAGCCCCTCTCTAAGAAAACTAGCCCCTCTATGGACTTTGTCCACCAGCAAGGAGAGGAGGAAGCCCAGCCAGCTCCCCTTCACCAGCATTCCCCATGGAAGGTGTCCATGTTCCCATATAGATTAGTCAGGGCCAGCCAGCCCTCTAGCTGGACAGGAACAATACAACTTCTATATTCTCAGAAGAGACCCCAAGTCTAATTTCAACCATTTCAAATTAGGAAGACAGGTCATTAGAAAAAGTCATTAAATAAATTAATGTTTTAATCATGTTCCTTGTATATTTTAACATCAATATACCTATGTGCATACTTAAATGTGTGTTGATAGACACACACAGTGATGAAGACTTTATAGATACAAATATACCACTGGAACTCTGCACGTTTAAGAAACCAGGTAAGGGCAGTATTATCAAAGAACAAGTTTATAATTAAAATATTAATTAGATTCTACACACACAAAGAAACCTGTGCTATTTATTAAAGAAAAAAAAAAAGCAAATTGAATAGCTAAGATCTCAGAGGACATCCTTGCTAGCCTTATGCACTATACTATATAGGTATTTTGGTGCTAACTACATGATTACTGAAATGCAATGTAAATTTTTAGATGCAGCATTTGCTCATGAAAATAAGTTAAAACAAAATTTAATCTTGGGGGAAGGGAAGGACAGAAGCTTTTATTGGGTCACTAAGGACATGAGATTAGAAGATACCAGGGACAAATGGGCAGATTTTATCAGTCAAAACATCTGGTCACTTCATTCTGCATTTGCATTCACAACAGCACAGTGAAACAGGGGGAGGAGGGGGAAGCAGAGGTTAAATGATTTGCTAAAAGCTGTTTCTTAAAAACAATGCATCCAGCTTGCTCAACACTTATTGTGCCTACCAAAGCAGAATGAGAAGATATAAGACTATTGATAAAGGGAAGGAATCTTGACCAAAGATCCTGTTTTCGAATCTAAAACTAACTTAAACCAGCCTTGAAGTTTGAACTTGGGCCAGGGACATAAAGAGCATGCCCAGGGAAGCAAGGTGAAAAGTTCAGAAGGAGGAAGACCCTTTACTTCATCTGAGGAAGACCCTTCACTTCATCCCAGAGACCCCTGCCCTCGACCACCAGACGACACTGCGCAAGCGCAACACAGATGTAAATGACTTTTGGGTTCATTATAATACAAGGTGAGGCTAGGTGGGGCTAGGTAATGAATATGTATAGGCATATTGGGAAACGTAATGAATATGGAGTTTGTAACCCAATATATACCAAGCTGAATGCAGCTGTCGGCATGCATGACTTTGGAGGAATTATCCCCCATGTGTCCCAGTACTGGAATAAACATACCTACTTTACTACTTATTCCAATAGTGGAGTCTTTTCTGCATATCATTTTGGTGAGCCAGGAAGGAGAAACTCTGTCCAGCTGCAGGATTGGCTGAGGAGCGGACGTCCTAGATGCTCCCCAGGGCTTTCCTGGAGGAACTCCGCCGCTCGGCTCACTCACTGCGGGGGCAGACAGCAACCTGCTGGCACTGCAGATAAATGATATGTTCTGGATTTAGGGTGCCTGTAAGTCGTATGCGTGGCCAGGGCTGCTGGTAAGCTGCGCAGAGACGTCTGGTGCACAGCATAGTCCCTGTGTGGGTAAAGTTGGAGCTTGCAAGCAGCTGGCTACGGCAGCCGGGGAGGAGGAACCACCGACTGATCTGCTAGCGATCCTGAGAGTGGATCAGGTGATTCCGAGGGGGGTTTCTGCCAGAACTTGTTGATGATTGTATTGGGGAAAATAAATAAGCGGGACCCTGAAGTTATTACAAGTGAGTGTTATGAATATTTTGGCTACTAGTAGCTGGTTTGAGTGTTGTTGGGTTGCTTATATGTCTCTGTAGACATTGGTTGTAGTTAGACTGCTTTTATGTGCTCGCCTATTTGTTTGTAGATGGGAGATGTGTATGTTGCCGTGTGTTGTTTATGTTGTATTGAAGCATTTGTTTGGAGCAGTGCTAGATTATTAATTAAAGTGCTAATAGAATTAGAATTGTGGCTAGGCGAGAGGTTAGAAGAACCCCTCCCTGTTGCAGTGGGGATACTGTAACACGCTGTACCAAACAAGGAGTCCCGTGGAAAAGAAATATATATGGACAGATTCTTGATATATGTTTCAGATGTTTATTTCTCCAGCTGCATGGCCGGGGCTCTCCCGAGGAACCCCTCAATCACGGGACTGAAGGTCCTTGCCCGCACAGGGAACACAAACCAACCAATCGGGAACGAGGCTGACCAGGGGCTCGGGAAACCCTGTCTCTGTCCCAGGGCCCCTCTCCCAGGGCTACATGGCAGGGGGAGGAGACCCCGACATTTATCTTTCAATCACGCCTGTCAAGACCTGTCTCCAGAGACAGGCAGAGTCAGCCCCTCCATCTGATTCCCTTTTGGAATCCCGTGTTTAGTGTGTGAAAACAATTGTGAAGCTTGTATTTGTGTGCATGTATTAATTGTGAGAGAAGTGGTATTGTACTTCTACTAGAAGGAGTGGGTGGTGTCCAAGTTGCCAGAGGAGAGAGTTTGGCATCAGACTAGAAAGAGCAGGAATAAAGAACTTGGCAGAAAATGAAGGTGTAGATAATGTTAGTGAGGAGAGAGTGGCAGAGAATAGTGAGAAATTTGAGAGGAGCTGGTTAGAAAAGTACAGCAGGTGAATGAAAGAAGGGATGAGGAAAAGGCGAAAGCAATGGCAAAGGTGATGGCAGAATTTTTACAAATTGTGGACATTGTGGTTAATAGATTTAGGCGTTTAGTTGCCTTTTCTGCTTGGTGTTTTGTGCAGAGCTGTAAGGCTTCTGTTACGTGGTGCTTGTGCAGAGCCGAAAGGCTTCTGTTTGGAGGAGACCCACGCCCCTGTGCCTTTTGTCTGTTTTGTTGTGAAAAGCCAAAATTGGCAGGTTGCGGTCCTGAAGCCAATCCAGAGCTCC
Organism: Corvus brachyrhynchos; assembly: GCF_000691975.1. Taxonomy (NCBI): domain Eukaryota; kingdom Metazoa; phylum Chordata; class Aves; order Passeriformes; family Corvidae; genus Corvus; species Corvus brachyrhynchos. The sequence continues at coordinate 184,320 of NW_008237405.1, forward strand.
TATTTTGTGGATAACCCCCCCACCAGTCTGTGGTTTATTGTGGAGAACTAGAAATGGCAGATTCTAATCCTGAAGCCAATTCTGCAGCTACAGCCTTGTAGAGATGATGTTGCCCCTATGCAGGTCGAGGGATTTGTCATGCAGCCTCCTCT
>NW_008237405.1:184562-187595 GCF_000691975.1 Corvus brachyrhynchos
GGTGCAACAAGCACTTCATAGAATAAAAACTAAAACTCCACTTGAAAAAGTTAATGCAATTAACAACTTGTTTCACTCAGACATATTTTTCTTTTTTTTTTTGAGGAAGTTTGTTTCTTTTCTCTTTTCTAAGAATGTCAAACATCCCGGCATGGAAGATAAAGCAGTTTGAGAGCAAGGAAACTGCAAGCAGCAAAATCACACCTAAATGTGATAACCATTGCTTCACTGTCCCTTTGTGTTAGCCCCAACAAGTTTTACTTTTTTTATTAATCGGTCTAGTGGGCCAAATTTTCACTTTTCTTTTATAGGAATCTACCAACACATGAGATAGAGCTGTGTGAAAACCAATGAAATTTAAAGTGTCACCATAAATGCTTGCATTGTCAGTTGGTTAATGTTTGTAATTTGTGTTTCCATTGCAAGTGACTTGGTGAAAGATCAAATAGAAGTTAAAGCAGTCTATATATTCTTGAGTTTAATTTTTGTCGAACTTGTTCTGTCTTTTTTTCTGAAAAATGTTGTAGCTAAGGTCTTATAGATGTATAATTTGTCTCAACCAATACTATCCTGAGAGTTGGTATAAGAATTTATACATATTTGAAATCCTACAAATATGGACTAACCTTCCCAGTTCTGCCTCAGAAGGCTTCAAAATTATTATAATATAGCTAAATTTTTTAGATTTTCTAATTAGTCAATTAAAGAATCTTGACAAAATACAAGCAAATGCTACATGAGAAATGATTGGATCCCCCTTCCTAAACCAAAAAAGGTACCCATGGACTGCAGATAAGACAGGAATAAAATACAGAAAAGCCTTCTACCAAGTCTCAAACTTATGTGCTGTTGAATATCATGCCATATGTCTTAAGAGAGTATTTTAACTTTGCCTCATGCCTCCTGTTTATAGCACATTCTGCAATCTTAGTTGTAGGTGCAGAATGTGATGAAGGCAATTTATTACATAAAACAGACAAACAAAACTGAAAGAAGAGAAATACCCATAGACAGTGAAATAACAGATCAAGTGATCCCATTAGTATGAGATGTTGAAATTCAAAAGAGATCTATTGGAACAATTACAAGCAACCATTACATTTAAGAATGGGGAAATTATTCTGGAGGTAAATGACCAACAGTACATGGAAATACTGAGCCTAATATTAACAAATAAAGGCTCTGCAGAGGAAATTAGAGAAGAGATAACGAGTCAAGTGTTCCCAGGAGTATGGGCCACAGATGTACCTGGAAGAGCCAAAAATACAACCCCAATACAGATCAAACTCAAAGAGGGAAAACAACCAGTTAGAATTAAACAATACCCCCTCAAAAGGGAAGACAGAGAAGGAATTAGCCCAATAATCAAAAAATTCTTACAATTAGGACTGTTAAAAGAGTGCCAGTCTGATTTTAACACTCCTATCTTGCCTGTCCATAAACCTGATGGATCATACTGGGTGGCACAGGATTTATGGGCTGTTAACAAGATAACTGAGGATCTCTATCCTGTGGTAGTGAATCCTTACACTCTATTAACATGCTTAACACCAGAACTAACTTGGTTTACCATTTTAGATGTAAAGGATGCCTTCTTTTGCCTCCCTCTCCATGAAGCCAGCCAGAAAATTTTTGCATTCGAATGGGAAAGCCCTAAGAGTGGGCGCAAAACCCAGCTCACATGGACGGTGTTGCCTCAGAAATTTAAGAACAGTCCCACTCTGTTTGGAGAATAACTTGCAAAGGATGTAGAGTCCTGGGAAGCCCCACCAGGAGAAGGGAAGCTATTGCAGTACGTGGATGATCTATTAATAGCTACCCGAACAGAGGAAGCTTGCGTAGCTTGGCCAATAAGCCTCTTAAACTTTCTGGGGCTCCAAGGGTACAAGGTGTCTAAGGAAAAGGCTCCGGTGGTGAAACAGAAAGTGATCTACCTGGGCTATGAAGTCAGTGCTGGGAAACATACTTTGGGGCAAGATCGCAAAGAAGCGATATGCCAAACCCCGAAACCCCAGACAGTGAAAAAGTTACAGACTTTTATGAGGATGATAGGATGGTGCAGATTATGGATTTACAATTACGGGCTGCTCGTGAAACTGCTATACGAGCTCATTACAAAGGAAAACAGAGATCTCCAGTGGACAAAGGAGGCCACGCGAGCCTTCAATCAGCTAAAGAATGCCCTCATGTCAGCTCCAGCTCTAGGACTTCCAGATGTGAGTAAACCATTCTTTCTATTTTCCCATGAGAAACAAGGGATTGCCTTGGGAATACTAGCACAGGACCTGGGCCCATACCGCGGGCAGTTGCCTATTTCTCTAAGCAGCTAGATGCAGCAGCCAAAGGATGGCCTGGGTGCCTCAGAGCTGTTGCAGCAGTCGTGCTAAACATCCAGGAAGCATGCAAGTTCACCTTGGGTCAGAAAATGACTGCTGGTATCCCACACGGTGTCCGCGGTGCTGGAAGCAAAAGGTGGGCACTGGCTCTCCCCACAAAGGTTCCTGAAATATCAAGCCATCATGGTAGAACAAGATGATGTAGAAATAGTGGTAACTAACATTGTCAACCCAGCTTCCTTTCTCAGTGGAAATCAAGGGGAACCGGTATGCCATGATTGCCTGGAGACTATCGAAGCCACCTACTCCAGCCGCCCGGACCTGAAAGATACCCCTTTAGACGATGCAGAGATCTGTTTTACCGATGGGAGCAGTTATGTCATCAGTGGAAAGCGGCATGCTGGGTATGCAGTTACCACCTGCCGAGAGGTGATAGATCCAGACCCCTGCCAACAAACACCTCTGGGCAAAAGGCTGAAATAATTGCCCTAACCCATGCCTTAGAGACGGCAAAAGGAAAGAAAATAAGCATTTATACAGACTCAAGGTATGCATTTGGGGTTGTACACGCACATGGGGCCATTTGGAAAGAAAGAGGACTGTTAAATTCACAGGGAAAGGACATCAAACATGCACAAGAAATAATGCAACTGTTGGAAGCAGTCCAGCTACCTGAGAAGGTAGCAATCATGCACAT
>NW_008237405.1:189058-190099 GCF_000691975.1 Corvus brachyrhynchos
GGAAAAGGCCTGACAGCCAGGAAGGCTGGGACTGGGTTTGTGATTGTTTGCTGTTACTGCCATAGTTATTGTTGTTTTGTTTGACTGGTTATATATATAATAGTAAAGAACTGTTATTCCTATTTTCCCACATCTTTGCCTAAAAGCCTTTGATTTCAAAATTATAATAACTCAGAGGGAAAGGGGTTAGATCTGCCATTCCAAGGGAGGCTTCTGCCTTCCTTAGCAGACACCTGTCTTTCAAACCAAGACAACCAAAAAGAGAGATATCGCAGGCAAACAAGAAATGTTGATGTAGGAAGAAGAAAAGAGGTCTGAGAATTTTCCACTGTAAGCTTAAATTGTAACTTACTTAGTTATTGGATAATAATGACTATAATATGGTAATGGTAGTAGCTGTAGGGCTGGCTCTGGATACCCACTCCCTGAGCTGCTGTAACTTCGCCTATGCAATAAACAGCTTTCAAGAGAGCCGCCTGAAGTCCAGACATCCTTCGTGAAACTTTCTCTTATAGGAGGGGCCATGGGCCTGGACAGCAGTGGCAAACTGATTTTACGAAACTTCCAAGAAAAGGGGGCTATCGATATTTGTTACTGTTGACAGATACTTTTTCAGGATGCCCGGAAGCTTTTCCTACTAGAACCACTAAAGCTCGAGAAGGAACCAAAGCATTACTACAAAAATAATACCACGCTTCGGAGTTCCAGCAACAATGTCCTCAGAGGATCGCATTTTATTTCAAGGGTGGTACAACAAACTAGCCATCATTTAGGCATAGATTGGGAACGCCACACTCCATACAACCCAGTCCTGGTTTGAAAGACAGGTGTCTGCTAAGGAAGGCAGAAGTCTCCCTTGGAATGGCAGATGCAATCTCCCTTCCCTCCGAGTTATTGTAATTTTGAAATCAAGGGGCTTTTAGGCAAAGATACGGGAAATAGGAATAACAGGTCTTTACTATTATATATCTATATGTGTATAACAAATCAAACAAACAACAATAACTATGGCAGTAACAGCAAACAATCACAAACCCAGTC
>NW_008237405.1:190833-191351 GCF_000691975.1 Corvus brachyrhynchos
GGGCAGACGCGATGTATCCAAACAGGGAAACCCCCGGAGGTCTGGGCAGGCAGGGCGAGCACGGCTACAACACAGCGAAGGCTCGAAGCGGTGGCGGGGCAGGGCGGCCATGGCCCGGCCTCCAGTGGGGCAGGGAAGGCGGGCTTGGGATCCCGGGGTTTCTCTGGCAGAAGGTAAAGCAGATGACAAAACAGCCTGTTCATACACCCAGGTGAAACAAAAGAGTAGCCAGGTGCACCCTTCCTTCAATGGCTAGGTCTTTTGTTTTTCTAAAGTACCCAGCAATTTGTCCCCCTAGCAATACATATGGGGAAAATTCCTTTAACAAAAAAAAAAAAAATTGAGAACTCCTAAAACCCCAACACACCCCCAGTCGAGTGGTCAAGTAGAGAAAATGAATCATTTGATTAAACAGCAAATTGTGAGACTAGCCAAGAAGCTAACCTACCCTGGCTGCAATCTCTTCCACTTGCATTGTTATGAATTCGGACCAAGCCCAGAATTAAAGAAAAGCTAAG
>NW_008237405.1:191881-192322 GCF_000691975.1 Corvus brachyrhynchos
ATATTCTGATTTAAAGGATTTAAACCTGATGACTGTGGTCATGCACGGAAACCAAGTATATACAAAGCAAGAATGGGAAAAACAAAAAACTTGGCAACTTCAGAGAACTGTAGGAGAAGAAATCAAAATAGGATGCCGAATGATTAATGGAACTACTCATAAGAAAGTAACCCAAATTAGTGTTTCAAATACTCCTACAGACAAACTTAATGAAATCTGTAGTCATTCAAGTGAAGTAGACTGTTAGTATAATTTTACATTAGTACAGACCGTTGAAGTAGTTTGTCTTTGGGCCCAGGACAGTAATGGGCTCTCATTCAAATTCCAGATAAATACCATGGCTAGGCCTACTATAACCTACACCAGCAAACGAATCCAAACCCAGGTCACACCACTTAAACCTGAACCAAAGGTTTATGAGATTGGCCCCTATGTAGTGAG
>NW_008237405.1:192494-193449 GCF_000691975.1 Corvus brachyrhynchos
CACCCCTCAAAGGCAGAATGCGGAGAGACCTGACTGGCATGCTGGGAACAGGACTGGGAGTTATAAATGGAATTGATTCAGAGATACTGATGAATAAATTGGCCACAGCACCCAGTGACCTGACCAAATTAAAACAGCCCCTACAATCCTCTCTATTAGCATTAGGAAACAGTCAATGGCAAGTTTCAAAAATACTCCCAGACTTCACCAAGACCAGCGACCTGGACCACAGACTGATATTAAACACACTTGGTGTAGCTCAAGACAATGTCTCATTAGCCCTTAGCTGCCTACAAGCCCAATTATGGATGCAGTCCACAGCTTCCTTAATTATAAGAGAAGGAAATGAAGGCATTTTCCCTATTGAAATCCAAGAAGCTGTTTGGAATAATGGCGCCAAGTTAGAAAGAAAGCTCCAATCCTGGTGGACCTTGGTAAATCTCACTTAACACCCAATGACTAACATAGCTACTGCCTTTGTGCTGACTACACGTAATGCCACAGTTTATGCAATTCATCCTATTGTTGCATTGGGACTAAACTATGAAGGAACAGTTTTTTACCTCTCTGAACACAAAGTATGGGTTCTGATGGTAGAAGAAAAATGGCAAATGGTAAATTTAGTATCTTGCATCACATGGGAACATCAATGATTTATCTGTGAAAGTAATGCACTTGATGCCAAAGACATATGTCTTGACGTAGAACAAGGCATTTGTCACTTCGAGGTCCACCCAGACACTACACCAAAAACTGGACTTGTATATATTGGTCAAGGCTGTGTGTGCTTAAAAACTACCTGCACTTTTATGATGATAGATGACAGTAATATAAATGTAGCTGCCAGGAATCACTCTAATTTTTGTATTTGTAATTTTACCAAGATTGTTGGGCGTGACTTTTCGTATTTAGCACCGGTTGTGTCTCATCGATTGATAAGGTTTAACTACATGGT
>NW_008237405.1:194170-199769 GCF_000691975.1 Corvus brachyrhynchos
TTTTTTTTCTTCTTTTAGGTCTGTTAATAAACTTCTTTATATTCTTTCAAGTTTGGTGCCTGCTTTGCATTTCTCCTAATTCTTATCTCACAGAAGGTAAACAGTAATGAGTATCTTGGACCAAACCACTACACTAAATTGGTGTTTCCGCTCGATTAGAAACCCAACCCGCTACAACCATATACCATAAATTGCTACCCACACCTATTGGGATGGACCTCACATTAGTAAAGCAATTGGCGAAACATCAGGACCTAATTGAGATTTTAGAAGAAATCTGAAAGAACGGGAAAAAGACCTTAGTCACCATCCATCATGACGCACAAGAAATAAGCAGAATCTTGCAAAGAGTAAAACAAGATGCAAGTAATAACTGGTGGGATTCGCTTTTCAGATGGTCATCTACTGCAACTGGGATTCAAAATAAGTTATGTCACCCCACAATTGTTTCATTAATTTTGGTGAGTACTTGCCTTGTGTTGTCTATTATGTTGCTTGTTTGGAGCTATAGAGTGCTAAAAAAGTTATCAGTTTTAACTACTTTGTCAAATGCGCATGGGAAAGCATTAAGAGATGCTTATCATAAAAGATTATTACAAAAAGAATTTGTGTATTAGTAAAAGAATTTACTATCTCTATAGAAAATGGGGCACTGAATCAGGGGGAGGAGGGGGAAGCAGAGGTTAAATGATTTGCTAAAAGCTGTTTCTTAAAAACAATGCATACAGCTCGCTCAACACTTATTGTGCCTACCAAAGCAGAATGAGAAGATATAAGACTATTGATAAAGGGAAGGAATCTTGACCAAAGATCCTGTTTTCGAACCTAAAACTAACTTAAACCAGCCTTGAAGTTTGGACTTAGGCCAGGGACATAAAGAGCATGCCCAGGGAAGCAAGGTGAAAAGTTCAGAAGGAGGAAGACCCTTTACTTCATCTGAGGAAGACCCTTCACTTCATCCCAGAGACCCCTGCCCTCGACCACCAGACGACACTGCGCAAGCGCAACCCGGATGTAAATAACTTTTGAGCTCATTGTAGTACAAGGTGAGGCTAGGCGGGGCTAGGTAATGAATATGTATAGGCATATTGGGGAACGTAATGAATATGGAGGTTGTAACTAACTTAAACCAGCCTTGAAGTTTGGACTTGGGCCAGGGACATAAAGAGCATGCCCAGGGAAGCAAGGTGAAAAGTTCAGAAGGAGGAAGACCCTTTACTTCATCTGAGGAAGACCCTTCACTTCATCCCAGAGACCCCTGCCCTCGACCACCAGACGACACTGCGCAAGCGCAACCCGGATGTAAATAACTTTTGAGCTCATTGTAGTACAAGGTGAGGCTAGGCGGGGCTAGGTAATGAATATGTATAGGCATATTGGGAAACGTAATGAATATGGAGTTTGTAACCTGATATATACCAAGCTGAATGCAGCTGTTGGCACGCATGACTTTGGAGGAATTATCCCCCATGTGTCCCAGTACTGGAATAAACATACCTACTTTACTACTTATTCCAGTAGTGGAGTCTTTCCCACATACCATGACTTGGACATGCTTTCCCCAAGGATTTTCTGGATCCACTACCATTTTTTTCCACGAATATTGGGGGTTGATTTAAAGGGCATGAAATTGTGCAAATCAGGTTTTGCATAGCGTGTAGATGACTTGTTATTAGCAAGTAATGATGAGAATGCCTTTATATTAGACACTATACATTTATTTGTTTCCCTAGTAAAAAGGGGACACCGTGCATCTTCATCCAAACTTCAACTGGGTCAAAAGAAAATTTAATATTTAGGCTTTATTTTGGGAAAACGACAACAGAGTGAAAGGAGTTAAACAAAGAATCTTGTATTTTTTCCTAGTTCAGTAGTTTGTTTTACCTGTTTTTGTAGTTTGCCTAAATCATTGTAACTTTCATTTTATAATTTAGCTTCACTTACTTAATTTTGCTTAAACATTGTAACTTTTAATCTATAGTTTAGTTTTACCATATAACCAACATTTGTAGCTTTATTTTAATTGCTATTAGCTCATATTGGAATAACAAGGGACTGAGAAGATGAGCAAACCTTGGCAGTTGTGGCTTTATCACAGTGACCTAAGACCTTCAGAGCACTAAATAAGTAGAAACCTTTCCAGATGAGAGTCTTAAGTTTTGCCTTGCTGAGGCTAATTGTATGAGTCTTATGTTACCAGATAAGAACTGCACAACTCAGCACAAGAGGAATTGACATGTGCGCGAGCCTAGAAGTTCAAACAGAGGACATGATGAGGAAGACTCTGGAATCAAATAAAACACCCTGAAAGCCAAAAAAGGGGGAATGCACTTCCAAACAATGGACAATAGGTGATAATCTTGTTCCATGAAAACACAAAGGACTGAAAATCCAAGAAATATTAAAATACATACTTATTACATAACAAGGAAGACAGACTTTGGGCACGGTTTGGGGAATTTTTGAATATTACAATGTAAATAAACCTGAGGGAACAGTGCTTGAGCCAACGTGCTTATGGAAGGGACATCCCCAACATGTTCTCGATATCGAATAAAGGAATGCTTTCCTAACAGTTTAGGTGGTCAAGTGATTTTCTTTGAATCAAGAGACTAGATCTGGAAAGAATAGGTGGAACATGACACCACATGAGATGGAAATACTGGTGAGACAGTGTGTAACCCAAGCTTTGATGCCACAACAGGCACATAGATATGAACTGATCTTCCTAATAGCAGATAATGTAATCTTAAAAAGATGTAACACCTTGAATCCAGAAAGCCTAGTGCCTCTACCTGATGATGGAGAACATCACCAATGAGCAAATTATATGTATTCCAAGTAAACAATGGACTGATTCAACTGATGTTCCCTCACATAACCCAGATCTGGTTCTATTTGCAGATGGCCCATCCTACTACCTACAAGGATAGTGATGGTCTGGGTATGTTGTGGTGAGCTGGGGGCAGGTGATAGAAGCACAACTACCAGCAAGGATGAGCGCACAAGGAGCAGAACTAGTAGGTTTGATGCATGCATCACATCTGAGAAAAGGGAAATGAGCTAACCTCTATACAAATCAGATAGAGGTGCTCATTTTACAGCAAATATAATTGAACAGCTGTATAAGACTTTGAGGACAGAGAGAAAATTACATACACTGTATCACCCACAATCTTCAGGACAAGTAGAAAAGATGAGTAGGACATTAAAAGAAAAGATAGCAAAAATATACACATGCACTAATCTGAAATGGCCAGAAGCCTTAAATTTGGCTCTTTGGGATGTCTGGAATACTCCGAGACAATCTGTAGGACTAACACCAGCAGAAATTCTCTTTGAGAGGCACTTAGCTACACCAGGGACTTACATCCCAGCTAAGCCCAGCATGTTGGAAGGAGATGAATGCCTGACTCAGTACGTTATGAATATGCAGAAAGGGTTCAAAGGGTGAAGAAAGTATGCAAAATGGTATCAGCCCAGCCCATCTGAAATACGAGTATGTGGTACACATTTGGGGATGAAGTGTTAGTCAAGATATTTTCATGAAAATCCAAATTAGAACCTAAATGGAAGTGACCATATACTGTCTTATTGTGTTCTCTATTTTGCTGTTAAAGTTTTGGGTAAGGATAACCGGTTACACCGTTTTCATATCAAACAAGTAGTGAATGAGCAACCAGTTGGTCAATAATGGACTTTTGAGACTCTTTCATGATTGTATCTTAATAATAATTTCTACCCATGATAACCTTCTTAGCCTTAATCCTGCTATGTTCATCACTTGCAAGAAGGCAAATGGTTAAATGTCTTGAAAGGCGTATTTTCCCTTTTCTTTATGAGAGTCTTGTTAGCCTAAATCGTTATGTTTGTTACTTGTAACAATGTTGTATATAAAGGCGGTGGATAAATGACTTGAAAGTCTGTTTCTTTTTTTTCAGTTAGTACATTAGCGGGAATGCTCAGTTAAAACAAAAGGACTGCTGAGGAATACATGTGGTGCAGGTAGCTCGGTTTGCAAGCTGCAGTTTGAGATGCAGATTGAGCTCTGGGTGGGAGCTCGAGACAAGAGGCCGTGAACTGCAAACCCTTTGCATAACAAAAGATTGTAAAACCGGTGGTGCCGGGCGCTAGGTGAATGGACGGCTGAGAAACATAGCAGGAGCCAAGGAATCGGGAGGAAGAGACTTCCGAATGGGTAGACTGTGAGGGGATAAAAGCCATGGGGTTCCTTTGTTGGAGGTCCCTCCTCGGAGGCACCAGCTCAGGCTGTTTCTGTGTTACTGCGCTGTGAATAAATGGCTTTATGGAACGAGACATCCGAGACTCTGCTAAGGGAAACCTGGTCTGACTGTATGTGAGTGGCGTGTGTAGGGAGACGAGCGGGCACCCGTTGGCTTACTGGAGCCACCCGCTTGTCGCTGTTACGCGCAGGGACGGCGAAGAACGACATGCACTCAGGTCAGAGAAGATGGTCGAAGCCGACCTTTTAATGACAAAATCCCATCTTTTCATAGCATGGATCGCAAAAGAGAAATTACATGATTGGCCCATTGGTCAGTCACCTACCAAGGTGATAGGCTAAGAGGTATAACTACCCATTTCAAAATATTATTCCCAGTAAACTAAAACAATTCCACTACGTTCTCACAACAGCCTTGCACCTGCAAATGTTTACCAACTAGCAAACCGTCAGACAGATAGCTTGCGTGAGAATGGAGACTTTCACATGAGACAGTAAAAAGTGGAGAATTTTTCTCTGCTAGCCTTCTCAGCATCTACACCCGCTCGGTCCCAGCAGTCAATGTCTCTGGCGTTGGGAGTGTGACTGCCAGAATGGTTCCTGAATGGTCAGACTGGGAAGTTTCCTTAACATAGGCTAACAGTGTACTGAAAGAGTAGATTTGCTGATTAACTAGGTTATTTTCAACACAGCCACACAAGGCTACAAATGGAATAAAAGCATTTTCGTCACCTGCATTTTTGCAAACTACTGTAATTTTTTTTTGCCCTCACTTTTTAATAGCTATATTTTTTATATTTTGTTTTCTTGATTTTTGTTACTTTCATTTCCTGAACTATTGCAACTTATTGCAAACAAAACCTTTTGTCTAATTCTACATGAACATTCCTAATTTTCAGAAATATTTAAAAGTAATATTTTCTGGATTACTCTGCTGTTTTATTCATGCAAACTAGTTTTCAAAAATCTATTTATATCCTTTGTTGCATCTTCCAAGCAAGTCCTATTTTTTTAATGGAAGTATAACAAGTTCCCCAATATATTAAAACATGAAGCTTAGTTCAAGCATTTATGTCTGGGTAACACAAAATTCTTACTACTTCTTGGCAAGCATTTCTAGTGCAACATAAGTTAGTAAAAGCTACTGCTTTGGTACCTTTGTCTCTTTTCCATATCAGCCTATAAACTGGATGATAACAGTATCATCTACAAGAGTAATATTTTCTCCCTACTCCCCCAACTTGAATATTTAGCATCAGTATGATACTTTTCCAAACAGAAAAATTATTATATGAAAATACTGAAACATAGCGCTCAGTTAAAGGCAAACTCCTGATCATTTAGAAACAGAATCAT
>NW_008237405.1:199780-200518 GCF_000691975.1 Corvus brachyrhynchos
GCCGTAGTAATTAAGTGGTTCAAAGACAAATAGAAATGTTTGCCTGACTATCTGATGATTTACAACATAAACACACTATAAAGCAAATGGGGGAGGGAACAACCAAAAAACCCCTACCAACAAAATCCCCAACACCCAAAACATAGATCAGCCTGAATCAGTGTTTTATTTGAGAAATAATGGTGAGTGTGGATTCATTAATTTATCCAGGAACAAAACCTAGTGTTATTTCCAGCATTTTTCTGAAGAACTATAATTTCAATGAGATTACTGGGAGGTGAATAAGGCCCATGATATTTATCATTGCAGAGATACTGTTAGCTTAAGAAAAGAAGAAACACTCCTATGTGACATTTCTGTCACAATATACAATTTCAATAGTCTGCATTATTAGAAAACCAATCTACCTTGCTTACTGACAGACTTAAAAGTCTACCCAAATCCAGAACAAGATTATTGTGAAAGCATTAAAAGCTTGAATTCGCAATATCAATTGGTCAGTGAGGTCTTTCATTTTGTTATAAACATGTATTATAGTATTGGCTTCTCGCAAAGTATTAAAGTAGATATTATATAATGTTAGAAATGCTTTTTGCTGTGTGGATGTAGTTTTCTCTCGTTTTAGCAAGAATGTTAGCAAGTGTGAGCAAGTAAGATAACCTCCAAGCTAACAGAGGATGAGGCCCAAGAAGCTGCTAATCAACACTCTGTCCAGAGAACAAAAGGGCCCAAAGGCTA
>NW_008237405.1:200591-202868 GCF_000691975.1 Corvus brachyrhynchos
TTCCTGGAAAAGTTTTAATATGAATAGAGAACAGACAGTAAAAATGGTATAAAAAGGACTCACCCCTAGCATCAGGTGTGCTCTTGGCAGAGCGCCAAGGCACCCAGCCATTATCCCTTTGCTTTATTTTATGTGTCTCTTATTGTCTTTGTATTAAACTCTTTAAATTCTAACAGGAGAGTGAACCTCGTTTTTCACAATTTCAAAAACACTCAGAATCATTTTCTCTTCTCTGCTCCGAGAGAAAATGATAAGGGAAACAATTATTTCCTGTCTGGTTTCAAGTCCTCTTCCTATAGATTTATTCTCTTCAATTAAATTATCCAAATTGGAAAAGAGTGAGAAAGATCCTGACCTACAATCTCCAGAAAGAGGATTCATTAGTAAGGCAATTAAATTAAAAAGGAGAATGGCAGGAAGGAAAACCTTAATTTACAAATGCAAGCCTAAACTTAATTTCTAGATGTATTGGGTTTGCGTGGCAAGATTTTAGTAGCAGGGTTCCACATGTTATAAATGTATTGTGATGTTGGCTTTTTGCATGCTATATAATTGTTATGAATGTATTGTGATGATGGCTTTTTGCATGTTACTTAATGTTGGAGAAACTTTGCCTAGGTTCTATTATGTAATGTATGGTATAGAATGTCTATTGTTTATGTAGTCGGTTTGGAGAAGGTGGGCAGAGAGTCTTCACATTCCTGGAGAAGAAGACCCGAAACCAGATGGAATGGAGCCAAGGAGAAAGATTAGGCTGATGGGATGATACTTAGTAACTCCAAAGAATTCATGAATTATGCATGATGGTGATGAATATGCAATAAGCTATGTACTTTTAAAGATGATCTTTTGGATGTAGAGGTGTGCCTTTGGCTCTGCCAAAGCACCCGGCCAGCCGTAATACCCTTTTTGCTGTTGTCTCCTAATTGTCCCTTTTATTAAATTTTTCTTAAAATTTTACAAAGAGTGAACCTCGTTTTTCACACACAGGGGTGGCTTCTGTTCTCAAGATGTTTCCTTTCCCCTGTCTCTTCCCATAATGGAGGTACACTAGGAGAGATTATAAATTGGAATGACAAGTCACTGAAAATCACAATACTCACAACAGTATTAATAGCAAAACCAAAAAGTATACTAAAGAGAGTTTTACCCACAAAAGGGTATTCACCACTGAATGTTCCCCCCGACCCCCAATCTGAACAAAAAACAACAAAGAACTAGGACAAAACAAACCCCTCAGGAGCTTAGATCATTTGTTCCAAGCTGCCCATTGTTTTCTCCGAACCACTGTGCTTGGCTGTGTTCGGAAGTGTCCGTGCAGCCGCTTCCACTCTGGCTGGGGGTTTTGGGCTCCGCTGGGGCTCTCCCAGTGCTGAGTGGCAGTCCAGGTTCTCCTAGCGGAGCTCCCTAGTGTGGAGCAGGGGTGTTTGGAGCTCTCCGTTGCCGGCGCAAGACATTCTCCCACTGTAGTGGGGCTCTCTCCTGGTGCAAAGCGGCAGTGCGGTCCTGACCCCGGTGCCACACACTTTCCGGAGCGAGCCAGGCAAGATGGTGAACTTTCTGTTTCCGGCCCCAGCTTTTTTTCCTGCCAAAACCATGCCCCCAGCAATTATGTGGGTAGTATGGAATTAGTGCTAGAAACTCCACCCCCCCTTTTTTCTCTGTACCCAGGACAAGGCATAAACTGTCAGTCAAGTCCAGGGCTAAGTTCGGAAAGGGGCTCCACTCTGAACCTTGTGACTCAATGGGAGGGTCTCCCTTATCCCTTTTTATCCTTACCCTTACCCATCCCCACCCCCTTCCCCCAGCCTCCACATAGATAATTTCTGGGTTGGCTTTGGTTTTAGACTGATTTATATTTTAGTTTGCTTTTTCCCTGCTTGCTTTTAACATCTAGTAAGTAGTACAGTGAACCTTGCCAACAACCATTATCGCACTTTGTCATAGGTTAGCAAGCATAGTCCCGGAAGGGATGTCCTTGCTAAGGGGTGCTTACAACTTCCTCTGAGACCTGATAGAACCTATCAGCTGGCCAGTTTGAATATGGACAATTCTTTAAGCCACTTAAAGTTGTGACCACCTCTGTGATACACACTTAAGAATAGACAAACTCCCCCCCCAAGCTCTCTCTCATTTCTGGTGCTGGGACAGGTGGCTGCGGACCCCGTGTGGGGGCCAGCGGGCCCGCCCAGGCCCTGCTCAGGCCAGGCCGGGCTGGGCCATGGCCATCCTGGAGTCGATGGACCTGTTCCCACCGTGGGACCCCCCCCCCCCCAC
>NW_008237405.1:203651-218176 GCF_000691975.1 Corvus brachyrhynchos
AGTGGGAGAAGGGAGGAAGGTGGGGGGAGGAGGAGAGTTCTGAAGGTGTGGTATGATTTTTTTTTTTTCTTCTTTTAGGTCTGTTAATAAACTTCTTTATATTCTTTCAAGTTTGGTGCCTGCTTTGCATTTCTCCTAACTCTTATCTCACAGCAGATAAACAGTAATGAGTATTTTGGACCAAACCACTACACTTTTATATTAAACCTGCTTTTGCCAATACCTTTGCTGGTGATTCTTTAAGCAACCTAAAACACTAATTCGTGATGTGGAAGGGACCCACACTGGGGCAGTTTGTGATGAAGTGTAGCCCATGAGAAAGACTCATGTTGGAGAAGCTTGTGGAGGACTGTTTCCCATGGCAGGGACCCCACATTGGAGCAGGGGAAGAGTGTGAGGAGTCCTTCCCCTTCGAAGGAGTGGCAGAAACAACGTGTGATTAACTGACTGAAATCCATATTCCCCATCCCCCTGTGCTGCTGGGGGGAGGAGATAGAGAAAATCAGAAGTAAAGTTAAGCCTGGGAAGAAGGGAGGCATGGGGGGAAGGCGTTTTTAAGATTTGGGTTCATTTCTCATTAAACTACTCTTGATTTGATTGGTAATAAACTCAATTAATTTCCCTTGAGTCTGTTTTGCCCGTGGTTGTAATTGGTGAGTGATCTCCATGTCCTTATCTTGACCCATGAACTTTTTGTTATATTTTTGCTCCCTTGTCCAGCTGAGTAGGGGAGTGATAGTGACTTTGGTGGGCACCTGGTATCCAGCAAGGGTCAACCCATCCCACTATACTTCCTCATTACAGTCCTCTCAATTAAGGAAACATGGTGTATTCTAGAATACTTCATCATAGGAGAAGATACATTCAAAAATTAACAGGATCACTATACTTGGCTGTAGGAAAAGTGCACACCTAAAGCTTCAAGGTTTTCTCTATTTCTTCTATTCAATAACATGGAAGTTGTGTGGGCCTTTTTTTTAATACAATTTATTCCATAGAGAGAGACTGAAAGACAAATCTTTATAGCAAACAATGGCATTAGTACATTTGAAGTGGGCTACTGGAAAAGGACAGAAAAAAGATAAACCAGAATTCAAATGATTTTTTCCTTATAATTTATGAATTTTCATAAAGAAAATAGTATAGCATCACAAAGACAACTCCACTAATAGCTATTATTGGAATCAACTAAGGAGAGCCTTTGAAATTACTTGTCATTATTTGCTTTTTCAGCTCAAGATGCAAAGTAGTTCCACAGATTGAGGGCTTAGAAGATCACTACAAATAAAAACAAAATACAGAGATATAATAGGAAAAATCAGAAGTCTGCTTGCCCTTTTTAGAAAATAATGACAAAGAGCCAAGAATGATTAATTGAAGGCTAAAAATCTCCTATTTGTTGTGGCCTAACTGTCTTCAAGGATTTCACTGCCTAGTTATCACAAAGGCACTGAAAAGCAGTTTTACATTTAAAAAGAAACCTACAAGATCTTGCAAGATCTCCTGACTTCATAGCACACTTAAATTAGTAAGTGTTGGGAAGCAAAGAGATGAGAATGTTAATTTCCCATGATCATTCTACTCTCTAACATTGTTCAGTACTTGTTTTGCTCATTACCTCTCCCAATTACTATCCTTATCTCAAAATCCTCATGATCTGAGTCCCAGCACCAAAAAGATTGTAGTGGGTTGACCCTGGCTGGATGCCAGAAACTCACCAAAGCCCCTCTATGATTCCCCTCCACAGCTGGACAGAGGAGAGAAAATATAATGAAGGGTTCATGAGTTGAGATAAGGACAAAGATAACTCATCGTTTACCATCATAGGCAAAACAGCCTCGAATAAGAGATATTAACTGAATTTATTACTAACAAAATCAGAGCAAGATAATGAGAAATAAGACCTTAAAAACCCCTTTCCCCCCCCCCCTCATTCTTCTGCTACTGCTCAGGGAGAGGAGTCCTTCCCCTGCTCCAGCATGGGGTCTCTCCCATGGGAGACAGGTCTCCCTGAACTTCTCCAAGGTGAGTCCGTCCCACAGGCAACAGCTCTCCACAAACTGCTGCAATGTGGGTCACTCTTCCACAGGGTCAGTCCTTCAGGCACAGCCTGCTCCAGTGCAGGTCCTCCACAGGGTCGCAAGCCCTACCAGGAAACCTGCTCCAGCATGGGCTCCTCTCTCCATGGGTCTGCAGCTCCCTGCCAGGAGCCTGCTCCAGCACAGGCCTCCCACGGGGTCACAGCCTTCTCCAGGCATCCACCCGCTGTGGCATGGGCACCTCCCCCACAGGCTGTGAGTGGATCTCTGCATCCCCCGTGGTCCTCCATGGGCTGCAGGGGGACAGCCTGCTTCACCGTGGTCTTCACCATGGGCTGCAGAGCAATCCCAGCTCCGGCACCTGGAGCAACTCCTGCCCCTCCTTCTCCACTGACCTTGGTGTCTGCATAGCTGTTCCTCTCACATATTCTCACCCTGCTCTTCACTGGCTGCAATTACATCTGTGCAATAACTTGTTTGTTTTATTCTTCTTCTCAAATATGTTATCACAGAGGTGTTACCACCACTTCTGATTGGCCCAGCCTTGGCCAGTGGCACGTCTGTCTTGGAGCTGGCTGTCACTGGCTCTGCCGGACATGGAGGAAGCTTCCAGCAGCTTCTCACAGAAGCCACCCTATGGGGAGAAAAAAGATAGAATTGAGTTGTGAGCTGTAAAACCTGCCTGCAGAGGCACATGGCAGCACAAAGGAGCACATGGTGGCACAGAGAAGCTTGTCTCCACCAGACCCTGGGGGGAGGAGGTGTCACACGGCAGACCCCTATGGATAAGGGACTGCCAGGAGCTGACAGACATGTGAACAGCAAGTGATCATCCCATTGAAGGAAGTGTGTTGCTGATGTGGCAACACGGGATAGGTCACGTAGTGAGGATTACCATATAAGGAAATACTGTGCCTTAAGTGTATAAAACCAGCTCATTCCTTTGAATAAATGATTCAGATTCCCTGCCGGTCTGGGTCCATGCCTCAATCGCCGACACCACCCCTGTAGCCCTCCCATTACCAAAACCTGTCCATGCAAACCCAATACAGTTACTTAAAGGTTTTGTTTTGCATGCAAAGGGAATTTGCTGGCAGTAGACAGTGAGCCTCTGAGCACTGGGCAGAAGAGCTGAGTTTTTTATCATGATCAAACATTATTTATCAGGAGGTGTCAGTACTGGTGTGGTATGATGCTGACCACACTGGGGTTACTGACACCAGGTCAGTTCTTAATGCCCCTTGGCTTACAGTCAACTACTTGAAGCTGCATTCTGCTTCAATCCTGTAGATGTTTAGGGCTCAGTTGAAACATAGCCCTAGGATACCTAATAGAGCCCATAATCCAAAGTAACAAGATATCCTACTGTCTACCCCACAATAGACTACTAGCAGAGGCTGCTATTCCCTGAGAAGTGTGCTGGCCTACTACTGCTGGAAGTCCTGAAAACTGCAGAACTAAGGATTTCACTGATTTTCCTCAAGTAGCCAGTCATAGTGGCCCAGGAGTGTCTGCAAAATAATCTCTTATAAATCCCTAAGAACACAAGAAACTGATAGGTGAGGGGCAGCATAGTAAGATTCCAGCCATGCTAATTAAATGTCTGGGTGAACTGGCAACATAGCACATACACATCTTCAAGATGATGCTGCAGCATGCTCACTGTGAACTCACTAGCCTCAAAATCTCTGCCCACCAAGCAGAATGAGTCAGGGGTTTAAATGTTCTGCTAAACAAGGAAACTCATTTTCAGGGAGTACAAGAGCTCAGACTGCATGTATCAGTGCTGGAGAGCAGGAGTCAAATCCCAGCCATGCTTCAGCTGTGTTTATTCAGATCTGAAAATTATACATAACCTGCTGGTCACCACAAGCACGTAGGACAACATAGTCCCACAGGCTCCAAATCCTCATCTTGGTAAGATTAAGTCTGGCCATGGCCAAAAGCTAGACTATGATCAAAGAGAGAAGATATACTGTAAGTGCTGGGGATTATAAATTTACTTTATAAATTTACTTATAGAATACTAGAAATTAATTGGGTAAGTTTAAGTTTGATTGTAACTTACAGTTTAGCATGAGTGGGCTCTGCTCAAAACTTAGCAGAGGTGAACTCTAAAAGAACTCTGTCAGCATGAAGTGCTAAGCAGGGGAGGAAACAGAGGAAGACTGGATACCTTCAGATAAGGGTTGAGACCCTAGAGGGCCCCAAGGCTGGCCCAAGCTGGAAGATGAGCAGTTAATGGCCTGCCCAGGTGGACATGAAGAAAGAATCCAATGAAGTGTTAGAAGACCCCAGACCACAAATCACCATTGGATCAAGAGGCATGTGCAGGATGTGTGAAGAGTGTGTGAAGATCAGGTGCACAGACTGTGAGGGTATAAAGGCACAGGAATTTCTTTGTTTGGGTCCCTCTCTGGAGGCACCAGCCCGAGCTGAAATAAACCAATTCTGCCTCAGAAGCCAGGGTCTGAACTTTTCTTAAACAGATAGCAACCCAGATGGGATCCTAGGTCTCATCTCTGGATCATCCTGACTCCAAATGTCCATACTGCTGGCAGACAGGTGAGTTCATGAGGGCCCTTTGCAGTGGAAGCTTTCTCTCTAGAATGAGTTTAAATTCTGACACAGAGGCCGGTGGGATGCAGGTTCAAATCTGGCACTCCAAGGAGGCAGGTTCGAGTCCAGCCTTACTCTATAACAGATGACAAGGAGTTCATCTAAGAGAGGTTTAAGTCTTCTGAAAAATGGTATCTGTATTTTGGTAAAAAAGAAATTCAGCGTTCAAGTCCCTGAAATGAGGTAAAAAGGAAATTTGGGGTTAGAGTTCCTGAAACAAGGTAAAACTGGGGAATATGGCCAGAGTAGAGAAGGGGATGCCCTTGGCTGAAATCCTCCAGAATTGAAGAAAAAAACAAAACAAAACCAAAACAAAAGTCTGGAACAAAAGAGCCACTGAAAAAGTGCGCTATAGAATTGTGTCAGGAGGAGTGCCCATTCATCACTACAAAAACAAGGGTAAATCCATAGAAAACTTGGCCAGGTTGTAGTACACATTTGATCAAAACCATCTAACATCTTTAAGAATATCTTTAGAAAATCATCACTCTAATCATATGTGTTATTGGTTCATATGGGATAATTTAGCTTATGCAAGGAGAAAACCTAAAACAAAACTTGGAAAGCAAATGATGATTGCAATCACAGAACCGGTATCTGAAATGGGGGAGGATGTTCCTCTCTACACTGCAGCTGCTGCGGCTGTATCACCTGCTCCACTTGCTTTTGCTTCTACCCCCCACCTTTGCAAACTGCAACTGCTTCATCTCCTGCTTCTGTCGCTTCGCTTGCTGTCCCTTCACTTGCTCCTGCTCCTACCTCCCCGCTGCTGCAAAATGCAGGGCTATATCCTATGTCCCTGCACATGGTGCCAAATCCCGCTGCTAATGCAACCTAGGGCTCTGCCAAGTAATGCCCTAGTGTTAGTATTTTACAACCATTATCTGTGATCCTCAGGAGAATTAACAGCTTGGGGAAGTAAAATGCCAAGGCTAAGGGAGGATGCTGTTTAGAGTTGTTTCAAGTTTAAATGTATATATAGAAGCTCATGTGCTTTATTTTCAGCTTTTGTGATCCATAAGTAAGAAGAACCTAGCTGAAATCTAGTATGGTGAAAGTGTAAACATGTAAAAAAATACTGAGTGTAGCTACGTTTGTATATGATGGAAGGGAAGAAAGGGAAAAGGTGGAAGAATGAAAGGTGAAAAGAAAGATGAAGGAACAGGAGGCGAATTTATTGGTGACAGTGTTGGCAAAAAAAATTCAGGATAGAAACAGAGGATTGGAAATAAGAGCATATGGGGAAAATGTAATAGCTGAGGACACACCAGTGTGTCTCTTGGAAAGGGATCTGTTGCAGGCTTTGGATGTAGAAATAAGGTTGGCATCAGAAGGAATAGATTTAATTGTTATAGGAATGAATGAGATAAAAGAAAAATGAAAGAAGGTATAACCAGAAATGATTTTGGAATACTCTCAGAATTGAGAAAAGCCCCAAAGATATTGTGGAGCTGGAAGACCACAGATGTGGGACTACTGAAGTTGGCACAGCCCATGTGGATAAAAACAATGAGGTGTTAGAAGACTGTACTAGTTTGAAAACAAAACCAGTGGGAGGCACCAAGTCAGAATAACAATTTAATGGGGAAGTTAAAGAAAAGGAAAAACTAAAAGAAAACACTGGTTCAAACTGACAGAGTCAAGATACAACCTGACACCCTGTTAGTCAGGGTGGTGGTAGCAGTCCAGTAGAATGGTGGCTGCAGTCCTCTGAAGTGGTGATCCTGTAGAAAAAGGGTCTGCTCTTCCTCAGAAGGTCCAGTGGTGGCTGTGTAGCTCCTGTCCTCTGGAAATCCAGTGGAAAGGTTGTCTCTGGAGTTCAGAATCTCAGATTATATCCAGGATGGAATGCTTGGTTCCTCCCTCTGGGTGGAGCATCTCACAATGGAATGATGAGTCATGAGGCCAGGTGTTGATTAGGCTCATTAACAGAAGATAGTCCGGAGGGAGTTATCTATGAGTCATGCAGCAGGACAATGATGGGCCATTAACAGCAAGATAGTCTGGGGGGAGGAGGCAAGGAAACACTGCCCCACCTGATTTCAACAGCTCATGAGGATGGTAATAGAATACACTGCAACCCAGGACAAAGACCCCAGACCACAAATCACCATTGGACCAAGAGGCATGTGCAGGGTGCATGAAGAGTGCATGAAGATCAGGTGCACAGATTGTGAGGGTATAAAGGCACAGGGATTTCTTTGTTCGGGGTCCCTCTCTGGAGGCGCCCAGCTCGAGCTGTGATAAACTGACTCTGCATCAGAACCTAGGGTCTGAATTTTTCTTAAAACAGTAAGCATCCCAGACTCTTCCACTTGCAGTTTAGTTCTGGAGCATTCAATTCCTTCGGGAGAACAAGAGCCACGCAGTTGTTAAGGACAAATGGACCCTTTGCAGAAATTGCAGAAGGCCTTCTAACAGTCCTTGAAAGTCATTGTTTCTCAAGTTGTAACAACACTTTTTTCATATTTCACAGAAATGCTAAATAGCTGCTGCCAACATTCACCAAGCATTGCTCCTTGTACAAAGACATTAGTGTATAGTCATATCATACTCATGAGGTAGAGGAGCCATGAATACAGCACATATAGTACATAAGATAAGTCTGCAGGTATCCCAAGGGGTAGGTGCATATGGCTGGGATAGCTATTTCAATAATGTGCACTCTATTTGGATGCAAGTAAGTCCCTGACAACAGATGAAGGGACTTGCTTAACTATATTTAACACAGAAAATGACAGCAAAATTGAACATATGTGAACATGTCATCTGTGAATATCCACTGATGATACTTCAGTTTTGCTATTAAACAAATAATTACAATTCTCCCAAATAATAAATATCTAAACATTCCACATTTATTAGCTTGGCATCAAATTTAAATGACAATTTTGTTACATACCAGGAGAAAAAAAACACCAGACCACCTAAAGGTAAATTCCTGGACAGGTAAAGAATATATGATAGAGCATCACTGGATATACGTGGAAGATGGAGTTGCAGAGTTTGGATAGTTCTCTGTTAAAATGAAAAACATTCAGAAAGACAGACTGGACAAAGAGGCCAGAGTATCATTTCATTACTGAAAGAGAAGGATGAGAGGGAAAACAATAGTGTACTTATTTAGCAGAAAAAAATAAAAACAGGATTAAAATTGAACAAAGCATCAAATTAAAAGAAGAAATTCAACTGTCTACAAAAATGCTAGATGTGTAGGTGGTAAACCAAAAACTTGCTAATATACAAATTAAACAGGGAGGTATAATTGAAGCAAAGACTTACATGAGTCAAAATGCAGTGATTAACATTTCTGTGCTTCAAAATTGGCTTCTAGACAGTGATCTTTAAGGTTTTCACTTTAAAATCTAATAGACAGAAAGAATTGACACAAAACCTAGAACCATGTCAGATGACCAAGTCACAAGTGATTTGACAGACAACTGAGTGGGGCTCTTTAAACAGTTTAATGAAAACAGGAGGAGGTAATAGTCTCCCAGGGCAACATAACGGATGCTAAAAGTCTCAAGCAAATGACCTTGGAATGTCTGTATTTCAGAAATTATAATTTTCTAACAGAAAAGCACCATACAGAAATACATCTTATCATATTAAGAAAAAGAACTTGTGGCAGAACTGAAGTAAAAAGTAACTTTTAGAGGGAGTTATCATTACTTGATTACATTTGTTATGTGCAAGCAAAAAAAGTCCAAAACTAGTAGTACAAATACTTCATGTTTCATGAGAGATACTTGAACAAAAGCAGACAGAATTAGGAGTGAGAACAGCTGCAATTAAATTTAAAATGGGAACAACTAAGAGGCATTTCATAACATTTCATTAAATAGCTAGATGGCCTCAATCCCACAAAATAAGAAAGCCTGAAAAACAGTAAAAGGAGTTTGGATAAGAGGGGATGTAAAAAGAGAAAGTTGAAATAGGTAAGTCAAAACCTTCAGAAGTATTAAAAATCGTTAAGGGGGAGGGAGGGGGGGAGGGGAGTCAAATGAAGAACTAAAGGGTTCCAAAGACTGGGGGGGGAGCACTTTTTTGTTGTTTTTTAAACTTCATATTTTCATGCAAAAAAAATAATACTTAAAACTGTATTGGTCCTCTACTAAATGGATATGGCTCTTCATATTAACAGCAAAAAATCCACAGTTTGGAAATATTTCTCTTTTGGTTTTAGGGAAACAAAGATCATATTTAAAGTGACAATGAAAGTTTCCACTACAGCAGTTACTGAAGATGTTACAGAGCAGTTACTAAAGTTAGAACATTGTTGTTACTCAGTAAGTCAAGACACCTCATATCAAAGGGATAACTGACCAAGAAACCCTTCTGCCTTATAAATCTTGAAATACCACAAAAAAAACCCAAAAACCCAAGGATGGGAATGGGACATGGGAGAGATTGCATACCAAGAGTTAAGCAGTTACAACAGTTCTAGTGGTTTGGTTTATAAATACAGCAGTTTTGAGGAACTAGACTTCTGCTAAGCAACCGATTTGGTATCATACCACAAACAAACAGCACGCATTCATTCTTTAAGTAGTAAGTATTAAATTACATAAGAGAAAGCTCTCAGGCAGCTTTGTTTCTAATAGGATCCCAGTGATACTCCCATTCTGATAAGAAACTTAAATATCTTTACCCATGAGATTAAAAGAAAACCTCTTAACTTACTACTGACAATACCTGTAGGTGACACAAAAGCTGTGAACTGGTAAATTATGAAGAGGATATGATGATGTGAAGTAATTGGAATAACCTGTAAACCAGGAACAGGCAGAGACTGTGCTTCTGAATACAGGTAAATGTAAGGTTAACTATATAGGAATAGAGAAAGCAGGTTGCAAATGGTGAATGAACCCACCCTGAAAAGCAATTATTTTGAAGAATATTTTAGTTATGGTAGATAGCCATCTAAACATGAATAGTTTGATGCCATAACTAAAAAGGTCATTGTTTTCCTTGTACAAATCTCAACAGTGGCATCTCAACTATCACAAGAGAAGTTTTACTTTTGCACTTGTAGTAAAGAATGTATAAACCTCAGTGCTCATTTCTCATAGTCTGTAATTCAGAAGTGATGTTGGAAAGGATGAGAAAGATAACTATAAGAATGATTAAAGGATTCAAAAATTCACCCTACAATTAGCATTAGGAAATCAATTAATTTAGCTTCATGATAGATACAAAGATTAACGACTATCTTGGTCTCAGTTTCTAAGTGTCCATGGGTCATATATCTAATATCAGAGGTCAAAAAAGACAAAATATAACAAGTGACTAGAAGCAAATCCTGGACAAATTCAAGGTAAGAACAGGACAATGTTTCACAGGGGAAAATTATTTTTTATAACATACCAAGAATTGTGCAAGCATGTTGATCTGTTGTTGGAGTGAAAGCTTCTCTGGACTCAGGCCCAGATGGAAGCCAAAGCACAGGGGTTGAATTAAAACCTTTGGATAAGCTGAGATACATGAAGTCACACCAAGGTGAAATAGAAATATAGATTTTTAAATTTTAGGAGAAATATATGCTAAGTGCCTTAAACATTGAAAAGCTGTAGCAGAGACCTTAAACACAGTTCTTGCTGCAGCAGTGTTACCTATTCACAGAATTCTTTACTTTAGACAAAATATAGATAGAACTACACTGTTCACATTTTTTAGATAGTGTTCACATAAACAATAAGAGTTGATAGAAACTATATATGCAAATCTGTGTAATACCTATGCAATACTTATGTAAGACTTACGACTGTTAGAATTAGACCAGGATAGGTTAAGAAAACTGGAATCGTGTGTTAATCTTATTGGTCAATTAACAAATATAATCCACACTTCTGTAATGTTTTCTGCCTGCTGTTTGCTGTTGCTGCTTGGCCTTATCATGTAACCCCCTTGAATTCTGCCTTCAAGAAAGCTATGAGACTATGAAATAAAGAACTTAGCAGAACAGCAGTCTCCTCTGCTCTCTTACCCTGGTCTGAGAAGGAAGGGTATCCCATCAAAGCTCAAAAATCTGTAAGAGTTTTTAGCTCAAGAGTGCATTTTTGCCTTTGTGGATCAAGATAAGGATACTTTACTAGGTGAAGAAAAAGCTACATGTGTAAGTAAAGCAAAAAGAGGCATTAATTCACTGTTTTGACACTTTCTGGGCCTCAGCATGTACAATGCTATTTGGGAAGACAAATGCTATTTCCCCATTCCTCCTTCTTTCACAGAGCTTTTATTGCTGAGCACAACATCCCACCAGCCCCCCCCCCTTATTGACTTGAGGTTGGGGATGGAGGAAGGGGGGGTGGGCAGAGTGGGGGAAAAAAAGATAAAATCTTGACACTGTGAAAGCACTGCTCAGCAATAGCCAAAACATTGATGATATCGACACTGGTTTAGTCATAAATCCAAAACACAGTATGATACAGGCTTCTATGAGGAAAAGTAACTCCATCCGACCCAGATACAGCATTGAATTTTTATTGCTAGTATTGCCCTGGTCTATGAGATGAAGTGGCACCCATAATGCTTAGTAAAGCCAAAATCAGAGTTAAAAAAAAAAGTCCCATATTAGATCCTCAGTTTCCCAAGCCTGATAGGTTCCTAAAACCACCTGACACCTTTCCCAATTTTCATGCATTTGAGTTTTTCTGGCCTTATAAGTTAGTATTTGCTGCTACAGAAACCTTCTATCTTTCTGGCTGAAACCCATTTACCAAGAAACATGGATAGTAGTTTCAGGAATTCTTATCCAATGTTCTCTAACATGACCAAGAAAATTAACATTCAGATTAACAATTTAAGAGTATAAATTGGGA
This sequence comes from Corvus brachyrhynchos, assembly GCF_000691975.1. Classification (NCBI taxonomy): domain Eukaryota; kingdom Metazoa; phylum Chordata; class Aves; order Passeriformes; family Corvidae; genus Corvus; species Corvus brachyrhynchos. Next base: position 215,131 of record NW_008237405.1, read on the forward strand.
GAGGAGTGGTTAGAGAATAGCCCTGCTGGGCGTGCAGGTCAGCAACAGGCTCAATTGGAGTCAGCAGTGTACCCCAACAGCCAAGAGGGCAAAACACATCCTGGAGTACATCAAACACAGCATAACCAGCTAGTCCAAAGAGGTGACTATCTCTCTGTATTTAGCATTGGGGTGGCCTTACCTTGAGTATTGTGTGCATTTCTTGGCCCCACAATTAAAAAAGGATTTGAAGGTCCTTGAAGTGCCCTCAGAGGAGGGCAACAAAGCTGGTAAAAGGGCTAGAAGGCACATCCTGTAAGGAGCGGCTGAGGACTCCAGGTTTGTCTAGTTTGGAGAAATGGAGGCTGAGAGGCAACCTCATGGCTCTCTGAAGCTTCCTAAGGAGGGGAAGTGGAGAGGGAGGTGCTGATCTCCCTGGTATCCAGACAGGATCACAGAATATGCTGAGTTGGAAGAGACCCACAAGGATAACCAAGTCCAACTCCCAGCCCTGCACAAGACCATCCCCAAGAGTCATACCATGTGCCAAAAGTGTTGCCCAAACACTTCTTGAACTCTGGCAGGCTTGGTGCTGTGATCACTTCCCTGCAGAGCCTGTTCCAGTGCCCAACCATCCTCTGGGTGAAGAACCTTTTCCTAATATCCAACCTAAACATGCCCTGACAACTTCAGGCCCTTCCCTTGGGTCCTGTCACTGGTCATCACAGACAAGAGATAAGCCCTTCCTCTTCCCCTCACAAGGAAGCTGTAGACTGCGATGAGGTCTCCCCTCAGTCTCCTCCAGGCTGAACAGACCAAGTGACCTCAGCCGCTCCTCATACGGCTTCCCCTCACAGCCCTTCACCATCTTCATTGCCCTCCTTTGGACACTCTCTAATAGCTTAATGTCTTTCTTATATTGCGGTGACCAAAACTGCATACAATATTCAAGGTGAGGCTGCCCCAGTGCGGAGTAGAGCAGGACAATCACCTCCCTTAACTGGCTGGTGATGCTGTGCCTGATGCACCCCAGGACATGGTTGGCCCTCCTGGCTGCCAGGGCACTGCTGACTTATATTTAACTTGGCATCGACCAGAACCCCCAGTTCCCTTTCTGCAGAGCTGCTCTCCAGCCTCTTGTTCCCCAGTCTGTCCGTACATCCAGGGTTGCCCCATCCCAGGTGCAGAATCTGGCACTTGCCTTTGTTGAACTTCATATAGTTGGTGATTGCCCAGTCTTCTAATTTGTTGAGGTCTCTCTGCAGGGCCTCCCTGCCTTCAAGGGAGTCAACAGCTCCTCCCAGTTTTGTATAATCTGCAAACTTGCTTAGTAACCCTTCCAGTCATGCGTCCAAGTCATTTATGAAGATGTTGAAGAGAACTGCCTCTAAGATGGAGACCTGTGGAACCCCACTAGTGATGGGTCAGAAGCTTGATGTTACCCCATTCACCCATGAGTCAGTTGCTCACCCAGTGCATGACGTGCTTATCCATCTGTGTGCTGGACATTTTGTCCAGAACGATACTATGAGAGGATGTGTGGGAATGGTTCAAAGCTGCACCAGGGGAAGTTTAGACTGGACATTAGGAAGTGTTTCTTTACCCAGAGGGTGGTCAAACAGCAGAACAGGCTTCCCAGAGAGGTGATCAATGCTCCAAGCCTGTCAATGTTAAAGAGGCATTTGGACAATGCAGTTAATAACATGCTTTAACTTTTGATCCACCCTGAAGTGATCAGGCAATTTTTTAGACTAGATGATCATTTAAAGTTCCTTCCAATTGACCTATTCTATGCTCAAATTTAGCATGAAGGAAAAAAAAAAAACCAAAACCCACAGATATATATTGCTCCTAGAACTTCCCGAGGAACTTTGAAAACTTTTCAAACTATAGTTTCACTTAGACTTATGCCCCTCAGTATTAATTATCCTATTTCTTTGCACAGTGTTAACACAATACTTAAAGCCTGTTGCCCACTTACTTCTCTGATTTTAACAGTACTATTTATATGGCTTCATAGTATTTCCAATATTCAAGTGCTTCCTCAGTTTTTATATTACTTTGTTGCTCTTGATTCTTGCAAGTTAGACTTTTTAAATAAGTAGAGCAAATAACAGTTGAATGTTGAAAAACTTCCCATAATTTAATTAGCAACATCTGCATACAATCTTGTTCAAGTATGAGAACACGTTTCCTTGAGTGTTAATCCATTCAGCAGAGCAAGAAACACATCTACCTTATCATGCTCTCCCTTCCTGGGATTAATTTTGCAGATTGTCATATTACTTCAAAAGAAATGCTGTTGCTTATTAAATTACCATTGCCTTTACACACGAAACATAATTTGAAGTAGCTAAAAACACAGAAATATTTCTTAACATTACAATATATACCCCAAAGTCCCTCCTCAAGAGAGTCCTCTGTTTATCATGTTTCCCTCCTGTACAAATTCAACAATGTTTTTAAAAGGAAGTACAAATTTGGGGTCCCTTGATTTTTTGACATATGAGCAAAACTAAGTTGGTCAGAATTCTTTGACTATTTAGGTTCTAAACTACTTTCCATTAACTACAGTAGATGACTTTTAAAGAAGGAGGAAAATCAAAAGAAAATAACCCAGAAGAAAATCCTTTATAAGGGCTAAAAATAAAACATTCCTTTATCGTGCATTAAAAAATTAATATGCTCTTTTCCAGCAAATGTGAAATCATGATATCACATATATATCAAGATGATGATTCATGTATTCCTCAAAACCAGTTATTTTTATAAATTGATATATATGTCTGTTGGGGTCTCCCCCCCTGCCATGGAGCCTTCTCATCTTGGTTTGGATATTCTCTCTGGACTATGGAAGAATCGTGGGAAATGGGGCTCTCTGAGCCACAGAAAAAAATGTATCTAGAAGTTAAAGGAATCCTTGAACAACAAAACAAAAAAGTAATGCAACCGGGAGATCCAGAACACTTTTTCATCTGGCTTTTCAAAAGGTTCTCCGATATTTCTCGAACTTACTTTTTGATATCGAACCTCCTGAATCTTGTGAGGGGTGTTTCTGGGACGAGAT
>NW_008237405.1:219809-224417 GCF_000691975.1 Corvus brachyrhynchos
CTGGAGAAATAAACATCTCTGAAACATCTACCACGAATCTGTCCATATATACTTCCTTTCCACAGGACTCCTGGTTTGATATATGTGTGTTACAGTAATCCCCACTGTAACATATGTCTATATATATAATAGATCAGTGTTTGTCATCCAGAATCAAATTACATAACCTTAGAAACAGCTTCTCCAAACTAAGATATACTTACCAATCTAGTTTCAACAGACATCAACAAGAGATATATTAAGTATTTGCTTGTTTTCTAATCATAAATACATACTGTTGTAATTACCTAAACTTATTTGCAAGTGTTCAGTGCAAGTATAAGTATGGATCAAATACAAGATAATAAGAAAAGGTTGCAATTCTCTTTCAAAATAATTACATTTTCTGCTTTAATGAAGAGCAAAGAAAATAGTCAATTAGGATATGCTAATCAATACCAACATTTTTAAATTGTGCACAAAAAATTCTGAAATGTGTAGTATCAGTTTATCTACTTATATAAGTAGATGGGACTATTTGCATACATATTTCAGATTACAGCAGGGAAGATTGATTGTTGGCTTGATGGGCCCACTTCCTCTTCAAGGTTTTTGAAGTCTAAGTCTGCTAATTTACAGAGTTCTGTACACAAATCTTTCATTCAGCTACCACAGGTATACAAATAAAACCCTACAACGTATATATATCCTATAGGTTTGGAGAAAAAACAAAGTCTTCCACTTAAGACTAGTTGCAATTCATGCTAAATTCAAATGACTTACCTCCCACCTGTTTCCTTTGGTAACATATAGATAATGAAAAGATACTCATATTTGACACCTTGCTTCACTGATTCATCTGCTATTTCAAATGAAAAGAACACCTTTGCCTTAAGAGTCATGTTTTGCACGTCACAATACCTGCAAGCATTATACAAAATAGTAAACATACTGTCAAGCCCTCCAATACCTAATTTTGCCAAAGCTTATAGATATTGCTGATTATTTTCTTAGATACTCCTGATGAGATAATAATGCATAACATAAGTATATACAGTGTACAGGCATATTATGTCCAGTAGTGAAGGTTTACGGCTACAAAATAACATTTAAGCCCAAACATTGCTTTCTGAGACCAGGTAAAACTTCCACTGATGGCAGTCAAAATTATATACATAGAAGGTTAGATCTCATGCCTCTTGCTACTTAACAATAAATATGTACATACATGCTTAAAATACAAGCATGCAGAATACTGTACATTGTTTGGTGCTGACCAATATAAAACAGTAAAACACATGGGGGGTTTTTTTGGTACTATAGCAATATATGTATTTACAACAGCAAACAACAAATAAATGTTAACAACTTTATGCTCTGGAGAGCAATCATAAGGTTTTACAAAATGTTCAGTAGTAATGGAATACAGAAGAATTTCAAAAATAGAGGAGATAAAAACCAAATTCAGTGGAAGACTGAATTTGCTCCAAAGTACATTAAACATTGCAACCAACTTGTGCTAGCTGAACTATTTTCAGTGCATATGCTAGAGTTCTCACTTTTTAGAATTACAATAGTAACAGATACTTTGCTTAATTTTTTACAGTAGATTAGAACAGGACAATGATGTTCCATGCAGTACCTAAAAGTGGTATTTTAATGTTTAATCATGGAGAGAGTTTATTTTTAAACTAATAATTTTTAAAAATCTTACCATGCAAAAAGTTTTCCAGAAATTACTTTCAACATTTTAAACTCTGATCCCATGAAAAGTAAAAACGTCATTAATACACAAGAAAGGTGCACACAGCATAATGTGTGTCACACAGTAACAGTAACCAACACGTTTTGGAGGGAAATATTTCACTTTGCAAGGAAGCACTATAATTTCTACAAGTTAAGGAGGGGGAAAAAATCCTCCATTCTGACCCAGAATTTTTTCTTTATATGTGCTATGCGTGCATTTGTATGTACATCTAATTTTTAAACAAGAACAAAAAATATGGCTGTCAAACCGGGACAATGGCATAGACATGCTCATTTGTTCCTTAAAACCTTTTTATTTAATACCTTTTACTTTGCACTTGCAACAAGTTCAAAAAGCACGTGGTCGGTTAACACAGCTCAGCTTGTGTTCTCTCCTTATGATCAAAAGGATATACCTTTTGTCCCATGTTCAAAAGCCTTTAACCCACTTAGGCTTCTAAGTCCAAGAACACTTTTCAATGTGGGACTGAGAAGTTGGCACTTTTTAAAAAAGTTTGCCTTACATTTACATAAAATAAAGCACTACTGCTACTTTAAGTTTTGATGGCTAAAGATACATAATGGGACAGTAAAGGTCAAGTCAATTAAAAAAATGGATGGCAAACAACTTCAGACATTTATTTCCCAGTCTCCCCATTTTAATTATTATTTTCCTATTTTTAAAATGGTTTTGTCCATCCCAACCATATGAATTACCCAAACAAATAACACAAGCTTAAGAACTAAACAAATGACTATGCTAGGGAAGCAGTGAGAGTGACTGAAAGTACTGTCAGATACCTAAAAGAAACCCACTAATTTAAACAAATTTTTAGAAAGACTGAGTTTTGGTTTGTTTAGGGTTTTTTAATAAATTGAAACTTGAATCTCTACCCAACCCTGTGACTTCAACAGTGGCTTACTGCTATACTGCATTTTACGATATTAACTGTTAAACAGCTGCACATGCACAAACACTTTCAATCAAATATGTGACTGCAGCTGACAAAGTACAACACGAAAAATGTGTACACAGTAACAATTTCTATACTGATTTCCACTCAAATACGGATATGCTATTAAGTATGAAGCAGAACATTTACCTCGGTTTCATGTACATCATGCTTACACATTCAGAAGCACGGCTTATACAGATACTGATATATGAAGAAAACCTTCATACAGGCAATCAGTGTGTTTTCTTCAAAGCTTTCTAAGTGACAGCTTCTTAACTATTTGCTCTGAAAACACTTTATTTCATTTGATCTAAAAGTAATGCCACAATTAGGCCCTAATCTACCATTACCATACATTTACCATTACCAGTAGGTGGATCTTATAAAACAATACAAGATCTGCACTACTGATTGTGGAATCAAATCTCTGAATTCCTTCTCTGTGTGGCATATGTTAGCACCATTCAGTAAGTTTCATGCATTTTTAAAAACTTGGGAGAAACCGCTAGCATTACTGCAAGAAAACCAGGAAATGCAGCAACAATTTGGACCCGAGTAATAAGTCAAACATCAACTGCCTCTCCTGTAGCAAATGCATATAGTTAAGTAATAATACTTAAACAGCCATAAAATTTTAAAAATGCAAGCTATCTGTCCTCTATTTTATCTTGGTTTTGGATCTTGAAATAGCCACAGCACACACTTCCATCAACCCAAAATTAGGCCAAAATGAGACAGAATATTATTACTGGTAGCATTGTATGTCTCCACCCCTTCTTTTTCCACATCAGTTAAGGATGCCAATACCTTTCTCCATATACAGAAGACAAACTGTATTATTTAAAGTAGAAAATAACACAATCATAAGCAAGCATTAAAATAAATTCCAAGTTCCTTTCAAATCACTTTACTGTACAGGCAGTTTATTCCCCCAATATAAATAATTACTTTCATGTACCTGATCCAAGACAAAAGTCTTTGGCATAAACACCCCACATCCACTTGGATCATTCCCATTCACCCAAATACTGGTGCAGACATATTTCAAGGCCTGCTAGTCTACAACAGAAGCTGTATTACCACAAGAACTACACAGTGTAGTAGAGCGCCTCAGATACAAACAAATGTGTTTTAATTCAAAAAGATGATTTTAAAACAAGCCAAATTCCTATTAAACAAACATTGCCTTTGCACACTTGTGGCTCCAAAATAACAACCTGTTTTAACTAAAGATAAATTATACTATAGATTTTATTTCCGGAACAGTGGGTGGATTGCAAAGGTCTTAAAGATCCTGCTATTCACCAGTATACTTTAAGGTTACTCTTCACCTTCATGGGTGCATCTTGGTCTTTATGATTTCTTTCTCCTTTTGCTTTAAAAGTCAGTCTACAATCTGGGCATAAGCCCCTTATCCCATTTTGCCTCATTAAATAAAAATCACAATGAAAAAAATGCAACCGGTGACCCAGCAACCTAAGACTCACAGAACAATGCCCCAGAAATCTGCAAAGCAACCCCCCTGCAAGTACTTTCATTAATCTGCTTCCTAACCATCAGTCTCCTACACCCATCATCGCCGATATTCCCCCAACACTCCCTCCACTGACCAGCCATCCTTTCCCTCTCCATTTTGGAAGGACGGGTTCCCTACCATATCAAACCCACCCACAGGAACCACGGTTATTTACCCAGCTACAAGCACCTCGGCAAAGCCTGCACACGAGCGCGCACACACAACGCGGTGGCGGAGGAACTACAAGCGGGTCACTGCCACGCGCGCCCCCGCCGCTCCGCGGTGAAGGTGGCAGGCGCCTGGGAGAAACCGAACCGACCACGCCATGTAATGCACCAGGGGGCCACCCGGACAGAGCCCGGGGCGGCGATGTCTGGGCTGCACCCCCAGCGGCACTTAAGGCGTGTGTGC
>NW_008237405.1:225289-228499 GCF_000691975.1 Corvus brachyrhynchos
GGACTGTCTCTCTTGCTGCCTCTGCCACTCTTCCCCTGCGCCACTGCGCGATGGGAATAAGTAGCTGTAGGAGCCAGGAACTCCCGGGATGCAGCTCCCGACCATGCGCGTTTTATTTGCTTTTGATAGCTTTGGTTTTAGTCGATAAATGCACATTTTTATTTTACCCTTCTACTCTCTTCCTAGAAGAGATGCCTTTGGTTCATAGAAAAAGGGGGAAAATGTAATAATTTACACGAAGGGGGAAGAATCTTCACCTTCAGATGGCAATTAAAACGTGGGGGATAAAAATATACTAGACACTAGTAACTTTTTTATTCCGGTAATCCTGAAAATGAATAGTTGTCATATATAGAAGAAATAAAAGATGTTTACAACAGATAAAAACAGTAGTATACTTCCCTTGCTTGTAAAAACCTAATATTCTATAATTTCAAGGCATCGATATACCGCATTTTATATTCTGTTGTTGTAACCTTTATTCAACCAATGCTTTTAGCTACCATCCTTTTTCACAACCCCAGACCAGCTTGCCTTCAATTCCAGTACTAGAAAGCCTGTCTTTAACACATAGCCTTTAGTAGCTCCCAGAGTGATAGCACACGATGGACATATTAAGTTCTAGTTTTTGTGGATTTGTAAAATATTTCAAAATTCCTACAGCTGCCCTACATTTTCCCACCTCCATATTAAATTAAATATCTGGGAATGTTGAAAAATCTCCCAGGAAAGTCATAGTAGTCTATTAGGTAGTTAGAGGGGTGCATCACTCTCCATCTTTTAGTTTCATATGCAATGTCCTCTCTAGCACCTGTTGTCATCTGTTTTGAACATCACATGCTCTTTCTTACAACTGTGCAAATATGTTGTAAATATGAATTAAGTAGAGTCCACCATAAGGCATAAGACTAAGAGGAAATTAAAAAATGAAAATGTAATCGTCCATAGAATAATATAGTTTTTAGAGCATAAAAATGTTTTTCATTACTTACAAAATGTGTGATTTTTGTTTAGATCTATATCAGTTTTCTATGTATAATGTATAAAAGCATTTAAGAAAATTTTGAATATTTTTATAAGTATGTTTATTCCAGTAAATGAATAAGTGAATTTTATTCTAAACTCTGTAATCCTATTCATTAATCAATAATGATATTTCAGTAAAAGCATCTTCTTTATTTACCTGATGTGGATTTTAAAATTCATATGTATGTAGGTATATTTATGTATTTATCTACCTTGTGGCCCCAGATTAATATGTTATTTTTAAATTTGGTGATAAGAATTTCTATACATTGAATTATAAATATTATAAATATAAAAATGAAAATAACCAAAGTGGAAAAGATTTTTCTGCATTAAATAATTTTTCAACATAACAGAATTTCCTCCCCAAAAAGATGAAAATTGGTGTGTGGTTCAGGTTGTGGTGCAATGGATGTTCAACTGCTCTATGCCTGAAACATTGCTGCAAACAGCATCTGACATCAAGTGTAAAGAAAGTATATGAATGGGTCAATGAATTTGCGACATATCCATCATCTGATCAAAATCCCTCCCAAAATTTAGGGCTGTTGGAGGTTAGGATTTTTTTCCTTATATTTTCTTTTTCTCAGGGAATTTTTCTCCCATTTGTTGCCCAAGAGATGGGAACGACTGGAGGTTAGGATTTTTCTTTTTTTTTTTTTTTATTTCTCTCAGGGAATTTTGTCCCATTTGTTGCTAAGAGACGATAACGACCAGTACTTAGGAGACAAAAGAAGTGGCCAAGTTGGGGGAAGGGGTGCAATTGGCTGCACTCTCGTAGCTCAGGGGCATTCTCTTGGGAAGAGATACCACGAGATTTTGGCTGGGGGATGAGAGGCTGGGCTCAGCTCTTCTCTCTCGGGATTGGAGGGTAACGGTCGAGTTGCTGCTACTGCGGGAAGAATTCGCTGCCACCGTGGAGTCCAGCCCGACACTGCTTCTTCTTAACCGTAGGTGAGCCTCTGCTCGCAAGAGTAGCTGGTGAACTGGGACCTTATTAACAACCGATCTGACTGGAAAGGACCCTCATCATCTGCTCGGGTGCCTCAGGGAAAAGACCCGGGACCTCGACCCCCTCCCCCTTCCTGGAGGGGTACGGCTGCTACGGAGAAGCCCGGCCGCTGCTGCCCAGCCCTGCTGTTTTCTGTCGCTGCCTCGGGCTTTTTTTCACTACACTCTAACCCAACACCCTGTGTACGCCCGACCCCTGCAGCTCTTGCTAAGTCTGCGGAGTTTTCTGTTACATTTTGTTTGCCGCCCTGGGTTGTGCCCACTTCTGCCGTTCCAGGCACTGCTCCGAGGTTCCTGCTACAGCTCATTTCACTATCCGGAGGAGCACCAGGACTAACTGCCCCTGTGGGTTAGTAAAGGAAGCCCCTTTTCTATCTCTCCCGCCAGTGCCCCCGCCATTACTCACGTGCAGAGAGGCAGCCGAGCTCGTGCCACAACCCCCCCTCCATCATCACACCTGCCCTGCCCAGCCGGGAGCCAACAGCGCCCCTGCTGGCTGTGACCATAACTACACCATAGGGGAAAGTGCTTGACAGCTGAGAGAAGGCTGTTATTGAGTTTCTGTCTTTGTTGTTGCTGCTGTTGTGGTTGTTTATTTGCCTTGTTATACATACATACATACATACATACATATAGATATAATTAGTAAAGAACGGTTATTCCTTTTCCCATATCTTTGCCTGAAAGCCCTGTAATTTTGGAGTTATAATAATTTGGAGGGAAGGGGGTCACATTTTCCATTCCAAGGGAGGTTCCTGCCTTCCTTGGCAGACACCTGTCTTTCAAACCAAGACAGAGAGACAAAAGATGTGTCCAAGGGGGAGGAAGGGGTGCAATTTGTTACCATCTCTGAGCTGGGGAGTTTTCTCTTGGGAAATGCAGAGATACTGCGAGACTGGACTGGAGGTCAGGGGCTGGGCTCAACTGTTGCTTGTTCTCTTGCTCTTGGGATCAGAGTGGACACAGCTGTTTTGGTGCTGGACTCGTGCTGCCCAGAAGATTCGCTGCCAGTGCAGAGTTTTTGTCCTTAACTGCTTCTCCTTACCATGGGTGAGCTTCTGCTCGCAAGAGCAGCTGTTGAACTAGGACATTTCCAACACCCAACCTCACTGGGAAGCAGACCATGACCCCCTACCCTCCAGAGGGAGCATCTCCTGGCTGCTTGCAGTAGCT
>NW_008237405.1:228868-231733 GCF_000691975.1 Corvus brachyrhynchos
GGCACCTGCCCTGCCCAGCCGGGAGCCAACAGCGCCCCTGCTGGCTGTGACCATAACTACACAAAAGGGGAAAAGGCTTGACGTCTGAGAGAAGGCTGTTATTGGGTTTCTGGGGTTTTTTTGTTTGTTTTTGCTGCCATTGTTTGTTTGTCTTGTTATGCATACACATACTAGTAAAGAACTGTTTTTCCTTTTCCCATATCTTTTCCTGAAAGCCCCGTAATTTCGGAGTTATAATAATTTGGAGGGAAGGGGGTCATATTTTCCATTCCAGGGGAGGTTCCCACCTTCCTTGGCAGACACCTGTCTTTTAAACCAAGACAAGGGCACAGTAGTCCTACAAAAAAACCTACATACCTGAAACAACATTATAACCTTCCCTAGTAGACGAACTCTGACTCAGCTTTCTTGACCAACTCTTTTATACGTTCAGTGTAGAAGGCGTGACCACTGCATGTACCTCAAAAGTGAAACTGTAATTTAATTTTGCATTTTAGTGAGAAAAGACACCCCATAAATTGTATCTGTATGTACCATTCCCATTGACATCATTGTATTCAAAATCATAGAGGAAGCTGTAAGCACCTCTTTGCAAAAGAATCACTTCCGTAGCTATGCTAACCCATGACACCACTTAATAAATATCTTTGGATTTTTAATAGATGAGCCATTTAGTACTGATTCAGGCATCACCTGATAGCCATTATACTGTTTTACTCATTTGCTTTGCGACTTAGTAGAACCTAGAAGAACCCCCATAATGGACAATTATGTGATAATAAACCTATGAGGAAATTTTTTCAGCCCTCATCTCCATAATGGTTTGCTTTTGTTTTGAAATGTGAAACATTCTTTATAAATATTTTATTCTAATAAGAACTGTCAGTAAATCACAGATACAATTATTACCCATGCAGATTATTATCCATAGATATTATGCATACTGTTACCTAATCCTGTACAGATATGGTACACCCCACCCTGGTAGGGGGGTTGGAACTAGATGATCTTTAAAGTCCCTTCCAACCCAAACCATTCTATGATTCTATATCTCCTGATAAACCTTCCCTGGGCCATTAATAATTTCATTATCCTCTATCCAAGTAGTCATGTCTTATAGCAAACCCATTGCCAGTGAGATGTTTTAATGTTTCTCACTGTCACAGGAAATTAAAAGTGAGACTGTCAGGGGAGCAAAGTATGATATTAAATGTGCTGCATCTTCAGTATTCTTGCCCATGAGCCAAAAAAGATTGGGGAACCATCACTCTATCAGCTTTGTATCTTTCTTTGTACCAATCAAGCTCAGTCTTTCATTTCTTCCAAATACCTCAAAGATATTTATTATTTGAGATATGTTTTCTGTGATGTTTTGAAAAATTGCAACTAGCATCTGAACTTGGTACTCACATGACAGTAAACCAGGAGAGCATATATAACAACATTGCTGATTATTATTTTTAGTCAGCATCCCATCTTAAGCAATGGAATATCTTACAAGTTCTTTTTGATTGACATTGTACATTAGGAAGATGTTTTCACAGTGCTATGCACAATTATATCTGAGTCTTGAGTAGTTATAGTTAATTTAGAGGCTATCAGTATGTATGAGTAGAGCAAATTACCCTTCCAGTATGCCCTCTTAATCAGTTTTATTTAGAAGAACAAATTGTATCTGCTGGTTGTCTACTGATGGATGTTATTGATGTGCCTCCCTTGGGGTTACACCTGTGCCCCTGGGTGACCCTCCCTGAGGGAGGAGAACTGAAGCCAGCCTCCACAGAGGGATGGCCCTGAGGAGGCACCACGTCCCTGTGGTGCAGCTGCAGTGCCACCTGCCTGCTGGAAGGCATGCCACTGCCTTGGGCAACATGGCTTCCCTGCCTTTTTTCTGTTCCTGTTCCTTCTTTGAAATGGGAATAGTAACTTCAATCACTAACTTCAACCACCCTGACATCTACTGGAAAAGTAGCACGGCAAGCTGTAAGCAATCCAGGAGGCCCCTGGAATGCATGGAGGATAACTTTTTGAGCCAGATAATAGACAGCCCTACCAGAGGGGATGAGATACTGCATCTCATGGTCACCAACATAAACGACCTAATCAGGGACATCAAGATTGGAGGCAGCCTGGGCTGCAGTGATCATCCACTGGTAGAGTTTGCAGTCCTGAGGGACATGGGTCAGGTAAGAAGTAAAGTTAGGCCCTGAGGTAAAGAAATTCAGCCAAATTAAATTTAATAAAGAAATAGATTTTATTCCGCGACCGAAAGAACGGTCACACAGAAAGGCACGATCGAGAAAAGCAGCTCCGAGCCCGGGGTCGGAGCTGGGTGAACACGCACAGATCTGATCTGTATCGCACCAGACCTCCCAAGTTCACGCTGCTTTGGCTGGTCCCTTCTTATACAGTTTTTGGGCAGAGTCCGAATTAATTCTATTCTTCTCGTAATTTTAGCATATTCATGAAGTTTTCTTGTCCTGGAGTTGGGCTGCACAAAGCCTTTCCTGGGTCTGATGAATTGTCCATCCTGGGTGATGAGTGGGCAATTTCTGGTGATGGAAGGGCCGAGATCTCTGGTGATGGATGGGCCATCTCTGGTTCCTGGAACAGTTATTTTTAGTTCCCGGAATGTCTGATTCCTTATCAGATGATGAGATGTAGATATCAGAGTGTGGTGATCAAGTCGTCATGGTGCAAATGTCCCGGTGATAAGATCCAACCCCACCTAGGTGGAATCCTCACTTATTGTGAGAGAACTTCTTTTAGTGTTGTGAAATTTTTCTCTCAGCCAGGCTGGTGGAGGGATTTTGAAACTCTGTCTCTACATGGTCTGATTACATTCCAGTTTTATACATAATAGCA
>NW_008237405.1:232299-234167 GCF_000691975.1 Corvus brachyrhynchos
TCTCTATGCAGCATTCTGATTCATTGAACTTGCCACAGACTCCCCCTTCCTCAGCTAACAAATAGTCTAATGCAATTCGGTTCTGGTATACAAAGGCCCGCATCTGAGAATGTTGTTTAGCTAACAGTTCTAGTGCATACGAGGTATGATTTGAAACCACTTCTACTACAGCTTGGAGCCTTATGAGTCGATTGAGTAAATAGACAGGGGTTCTATACCCCCAGCTCCCATCCTGTGCCCATGTTGCTGGACCATAATACTGGATTATTCTTTCTGCGAGCCATTCTTCTTCACCCCACTTTTGATTCCCACCTGCTATAGGTAGTGGTTTTTTTGTTTTTTTTTTTTTATCCCCCTTTTCTTCCGGCTTAAGGTTTCGTATAGAGGGGCTCCTAACAGGCCACTTTCTGATTTGGGGAGTGTAAAGAAAGAAGGCCGAATCATACCTAGAGTGCATGAACCTTTCCATTTACTGCGTAGTTTGCTGTATGCCTTTTTGCCACGTATCCAGTATATACCATTAGGGGCTTTCCATTTTATTCTCGTATTTTCTGGTTCTCTCCAATATTCTTTTAAGTCTTCTAAGGATTGGTAAGGGTTAGCTCCAGATTGCTTGCACCAGCAAAGGTTGACTCGACTATTCCAATCACAATTTGCTTTTCTTTCTTGACTCCAATATCCTGCAGGGGGTTCTGGTTGCCAGATTTTACTTTTATTATTCTAATATATTGCTAGGGTGGATATACACAGGGTGTATCCCACAACCTCAGTATATTCATTTCCTTCCCTGCTGATGCAAATTATTCCTATTACTCGTTGGTCTAGAATCCAACCTTCAGGCCTCTGTGTAGTCTTTGAGAACTGATTTTTATTTCTTTTTAGAAGTTGTTCTGGAGCTAAGCCATCACCCTTCCAAGGCCATTTTTCTGCTGGTTTTAGCCCCCCACATATCCAACAGTTGGATAAACCTAACTCAGTAGCAATTTCTTGCATCAGGTCTATGAACAAGTGAGTGTTAGGGTTTGGCCATTCCCGATCATTATACTGCTTTTCTAGTAAGTCATATTGTTTGCTTAATGCCAATAGTCTCTCTTGTTCTATTCTCTTTTTTCTTATTTCTGATTCTTGTTTCTTAAGGTCTAATGCTACCTGTTTCATAGTGTTTTCTGGGTCCATGCCATCCTTGTTCTTACAAAAGCAAAAGGTGTTATTATATTGCAAGCATGCCCTGTCATCATTTTCCTCAAGGAGGTCTAGTATAACAGGTTTGTTGCTCAGGGTCAGTTTACCTTGATATTTTAAATTTTGCCCCACCCAGTAGGTTTTTCTACTCATAATACACATGCTTAATGTAGAGGTATCATAGCACAGATTGTTAACCTGAAAGTAGGCCACAAAAATGGGTTTCATTTTTCCTCTTATCCCAACAGTCTGATTACATTGGTTGCAAGTTTTTGTGTGGCTTCTCTTTTATATCTATTAAGGTGGTGTCTACTTTTAATAGGAGGTGCCCTTGACTGCCCGTGCTTAGAGCTTGCAACTTGGGGAGAGCACAAAATTACCCCATTTGTTTTATATATTTGGAATCGAGTGCCGTTTATATGACAGGTCTTGCCTTTCTTTCTGATTTCACAGACCTCTGGGACTTGATATGTACCCTGTTCTTTTAAGAGGCTTGGCAGACACAGCTTACACCTCTCGGTGAGGTTTTCTCTCTCAGTGTAGGACCAGCTATCTGGCTGCAGGTTATCTGTCTGGCATATGGCTAGGCTCAGAACCATCAGGAATCCTCACTGATGCATTCCTCTGCCTGTGCCTACGCCCACTGGGTTGCTACCAGCGGCGAGGTGAACGATCTTCTCGGCAGC
>NW_008237405.1:234261-235376 GCF_000691975.1 Corvus brachyrhynchos
TTTGGCGAGATCGAGCTGCATACTGCCTTTTGTACACGCCCCACTTAAGAGAGTTTAACTGTGTCAGTCCCACAGGGTACTTTATTTAACCTGCGACACCCGACAGTCAAAATCTGTGCCAAAGAGTCCAATTTTCTCCTTACTTTGTTTTTGTATAGGTGATACTACTTTAAAGAATCCAATTATATTATACTCAAATTTGTAGCAAGCTGTAAAACACGGCTAGTCAAGTTTTGTTCTTCTTCTAAACACTTTGAACACAAGTCTCTGAGTCTATAGTCCCTTTGGCAATGAGTGACCCAAACCTCATGACAATATTCGCACTCAAAACAGACAAACGGGTAACATGTACAAGCAATTACGATACAACTTATCTGGGCTCTCCCAGTCATTTGCCGGGCCGGCGCAGTTTTTTTTTTTTTATCTTTAAGTCCTCTGGGGCAGAAGTGATCCTCCACTCAGGCGTCTCTTCTTGAAGTCCTGTTTTCTTCACTGAGAAGCGTGCGTCCAGCCTCTCTCTGCTGTCTGAATTGCTGCGTGGTTCTTTTTCCTGCGTGGGTTCTTCGTGCACGCAGAGTTTTCTGAGTGAAACACCTTATGCCGCAGCTCCGGAGATCCTCCCCTGGATCCCCCCTTGAGTTCCCCGAGAGCTCTTTTTATCCTCCCTTTTTCGATCGTGACTCTGGTCTGAATTGAGTTCGGTGGTCCGACTGGTTCGCAGAACCAGCCTGTCCTACCAGGCTGCTAGAATCAGCGGGGCGCCTCCCGGACGGAGAGAGACTCAGCGATACCCCAAATCGGATCACATCGGAGTCAACATTTGAAGTAAAGAATTAAATTTAATAAAGAAATAGATTTTGTTCGACGGTCGAAAGAGCGGTCACACAGAAAGCCACGATTGGAAAAAGGTCAGCCCCGAGCCCAGGATCGGTGCTGGGTGAACACAGACCTGACCCAGGTTCAGAACTGTCCCTTTGGCTGGTTCCTTCTTATACAGTTCTTGGGCAGTCCGAATTAATTCTATTCTTCTCGCAATTTAGCACATTCATGATGTTTTCTTGTCCCGAAGTTGGAGTGCACAAAGCCTTTCCTGGGTCTGATGAATTGTCCATCTT
>NW_008237405.1:235677-235948 GCF_000691975.1 Corvus brachyrhynchos
GCCTCTGGCTTCCTGACAGCTTCCAGGATCTGTTTTATTATTTCCCCATGGATTAATCCTCTCCCTCTGGTGTTAATTAACCCTCTTTCTTCTCAAATTTTCCCAAAAGTGTGTACCACACCAAATGCATACTTAAGAGTCCATAAAAAATTGTTCCTTTTCATTTTCTTCCGTTAGCCAATGTCCCAGGTATTTTACCTCGGGTTCAGTGAACTGGGGTTTTGATTTGGAGACTTTTAACCCCTTCTCTCCTAAGAAATTCAACAACTTT
>NW_008237405.1:236106-236334 GCF_000691975.1 Corvus brachyrhynchos
TCACCCGAGCCGCTGCCCCCAGTGGGTTCCCGGATGCCCCCACCAAAAAGTGAAACAATCCCAGCTCTCCTCTGCCAGAGTACAAGTCCAAAAGGCACCTCTCAAGTCCACCACACTACATCAGGTATCTGAGGGGGGGTGCCAACCAGCAAACTGCACAGATTAGGGGACCGTTGGGAACAGCGCCCCAGCTGATACTTGCTTTAGTCTCTTTCTCCCTTCTATAGG
>NW_008237406.1:0-2365 GCF_000691975.1 Corvus brachyrhynchos
AATCTTGGGAGTCTGGAGAGGTCCCAGTTGAGTGGAAGCTGGTTAACATTGTCCCAGTTTTCAAAAAGTGCAGGAAGGGTGATCCTGGAAACTGCAGGCCCATCAGTCTCACTTCAATACCTGGTAAGGTGATGGAGAAGATTACTCTGTGAGGTATTGAAAAACACCTGGAGGACACCACAGGCATTGTGTTACTGAAAAATGGACAAAACCTCCCTAGCAGCAGTGCAGCATTAAGAAGCAGCCGTTCTTCATTCAGCTGCAGGAGTCAGGGGATGTCTCCTCTGCAATACCGTGTGTGCTGAGCACACAGAAGGTCCTGTTCATAGGCTGTACATCACATGCATGCTCACAGCTCTTCCCAGAAGAAACACACATATGATAATTATTCCCCCAAAGTCATCAACGTATGTTCCTTCCCTTTTCACTTGAGTTTGTCTGTCTCAGGGGTCTCTGCAGTGGTCTCTGGTGGTTGTCAGCCCTGAAGTTACACTTGACCACCCCATGAATTTGGTGTTACTTTCTCAAACCTGGAGCTAAGTTGGCACAACTAATGTAATTAATTATTTTGCAGATGAAAACATATTCTCCTGCTCCTCTTTTTGGTTGATGTTTAACATGGTCCCCATTATGCAGTCCCACAGGCCAGTGATTTTACAAAATAATCATTGTCTTTTCCCTACCAGCTGAGCAAACAGGTATTCATCTGGCAACAATAGGTCAGCACAGCTTCATGAAGGGAAGGTCCTGCTTGTCGCACCTGAGCTCCTTCTGTGACAGGGTGACACACCTGGTTGACCCAGGAGAGGCAGTCATGCGATCTTTTTGGACTCCATCAAAGCTTTTGATACAGTCTCTCCCAGGATCCATCTGGACAAGCTGTCCAGCCTGCAGGTGGATATAAACACTGTGGGCAACGGGCTCACGAGTCAGGCACAGAGGGTGGCAGTGACTGGGGTGAAACCAGGCTGGCACTGGTCACTGCTGGGATTCCAGGGTTCCATCCTCAGCCCTGTGCTCTTCAACATCTTCATTAGCAACCTGGACACAGGACTCTAAGGAATACTAAGTAAGTGTGCTGATGACACTAAATTGGGAGGAGCTGTTGACTCCCTTGAGGGCAGAGAGGCCCTGCAGAGACAGCTCAGAAAATGAGAGGTGGGAAATCACCAACTCTGTGGGGTTTAACAAGGGGTTCTGCACCTGGGATGGGCACCCCTGGCTGTGTGGATGGACAGGGGAACGAGGGGCTGAAGAGCAGATACGGGACAGGACCTGGGGGTCCTGGTCCATGTCCAGTTTGACCTGAGTCAGCAGTGCCCTGGAGCCAGCAGGGACATCCTGTCCTGGGGGACACCAGGCCCAGCAGCACCTGGTGCAGCCTCACCTCGAGACATGGGGACAGTTTTGGGCACCATAATATCAGAAAGAGCTAAAACTCTTGGATAGTGTCCAAAAAAGGGACATGGAGATGGTAAAGGGTCTGGAGGGGCCACCCAAAGAGCTGCTTGAGGGCGCTGGGCTTGTTCCACTGCAGCAGAGGAGCCTGAGGGCAGAGCTCAGCTGGGACTGTGGCTCCTCCTGAGGGCAGCTCTGATCTCTGCTCCCTGGGACAGGGACAGGACCCAGGGAGCAGCTGGAGCTGTGTCAGGGAGGGTCAGGCTGAGATCAGGGAAAGGTTCTTCCCCCAGAGGGTGCTGGGCACTGCCCAGGCTCCCCAGGGAATGGTCCCGGCCCCGAGGCTGCCAGAGCTCCAGGAGCGTTTGGACAGCGCTGCCAGGGATGCCCAGGCTGGGGTTGTTGGGGGGTCTGGGCAGGGCCAGGGGCTGGGCTGGGTGATCCCTGTGGGTCCCTTCCTGCTCAGGATATTCTGTGATCTTTGCTCATGCTTTATGCTTTCAAAAAGTACTGGTTAGCTCTTGTGCATAATCATGGATATTATATATCCAGTATGCTGGATGTTTTTACATTAATTGCATAACAGACTATTTATATATATATAAAATAGAGTTATTCCTATGCAAAGTAGAGCAAATTCTTCTTGTGCACTACTGTAGCCACATTCTAACCAATGTGATGATAGCACAGCACGTCTCAAAATACAGACTGTCTGTTAAAAGTAATCACAGACAGGTAACTGTTGTCTTAGGTGTAGCATATTTTCTACATATTTTAAGGTGAACTGGTAAAGAGCAGGTTGTTCTGCCCTTGTGTAAGCACTGGGCATTGTTGGAGGGTTATTCACATTTCACACTGTGGTCTGTCAAAGCTGGAAATGTTACCTGGACAGTACAGGGAACACTTGGAAATGGCCAGAAACCCATAAAAATGCTAAATTTCTGTCAGTGCAGTGTCCCACAGCTCT
>NW_008237406.1:2383-25886 GCF_000691975.1 Corvus brachyrhynchos
CTGCTGAACAGCTTGCACTCAGTCTGGAGAAATTTGCAGGTAGAGAGCTCTGTGCTGCAGTAGAGGGTCCTTTTGCCACTCAGCTGCATGCAGCATGTTGAGGAAGATGACTAAGTTTAAAAAGAAATCTCATAAAGGGGATAGAAATGGGTGGTACTGTTGCTCTGGTACTGCCAGAGTTCCAAAAACCAGCTCTGGCTTACTCTAAATCCAGTACAACTGCACGAAATCTGTTCTGTAAAAAATGGTGATTGTTGTTCTCTATGACTGTTCATTTACATGCTGGAATTTTCACCTTCTTTGCCTACTTTCAAGGTTGTTTGCTTTCAGAGTTTTTATTTCCCAAACTTTTTGTTTATATTTATAGACACAATGCTTATGCTGCAGGCAGAGCTCTTACTCACATCAAATGCAGGATGTATTGTATCAGTTTATTTTCCCTCATTTTAGAAGCAGTATTTCTCCCATTCCTTTTTTTTTATTCTTCTGATAGAAGAACTCTGCAGTGTACTAGTTTGCTCTCCGGTGCTGTTGGCAATTTTATTGGACGGATTTTGACTACGCTTTGTTATTCAACAAGGATTACTTTCCCTAGCTCATAGAAAACCTATGAGTTCAAGTACCCTTACTATGTGTGCATGTCACTGCATATTCTCCTGATTGAAAGTGCAGTTTTATCCAACATACTTTAAAATTGACAACTTGCTGGTTTTCACCAAGCTCTTTATTTATGAGCTTTTGTGTTACTGGTACAAGACTTTCCCACTCCTTTAACTCCTTCCAGAGGATAATTATTGCTGAGTTAATGGCAAAATCTCATGGCAAGTTCCAGAGGTGGTACTGTTTGAAAGAACTATTAACCAAATTATGCGTGATCATCAGTATTGACATTTATTCTCTTTTAAAGCAGCAGTTCTCGAATCTGTGTCAGTGGACAGGACTATTCCTGAAAGCACCTCAGTGGTGGACACCACAGAGCTGTCCCCGTGCAGGTCCCCTTCGACACCGCGTCCCCTCCGCTATTGGCAGCCAGGAGGTGAGAGACTGACACGGCCTGGCTCTGCCAGTCACTCTGAAGAGAGTTTAATCACTGTACCTGTCATCTGTGCTGGGCAGTAGAAAGCAGTAATAATGTTTGAAGCATCTGGTTTGCTTGTGTTTTTCATATTTCTCAGGTGTTAAAAATAAAAAAGTGATTAAAATGTGAAGTGTGCCTGTTAAATTTGAGTAGCAATAATGAGACGTGGAAGCATGTTGAGACTTCAGTATGATTCAGTGTTCTGAAATAGCTTGAGCAGGATGTGCCCAAGTTCAAGACTAATATTGAATCAGTCCTGTTCTCACAGAACTCTCAAGACTTTGACATATTTTTTTCAGCTGATGAGGGGACATATTTTGGGCACCATCTGTAATCATGAAATACACAACACCCATTGTTGTCAATGGGGAGTGAATGTGTCTGTTTCTTTGTGTAACACTGAACATTTACAGATGGTGTCACATTATTCATTCCAAAATTTGAATAAGCTGCTCAATTGAAGAGGAAAAAGAGAGCTTGAGTTCCTCAAATAGCTCTCACGTGTCTCTTTGAAATCATTAGCAGGGCTGTGAGCTGTGTCCATGAACACCTAAAAATGCTGCCAGCTCCTGCAGACCAGATTTCTGGGCAGGTGTTTCATACCTGGGACTAAAACAGAAGCAGAGCAGAGTCTTCTCACCTGGGTAATACGTTGCTAGGACACTTTAGATTTAAAACAATAGTAATTTTCTATGACTGGGCACATTTGTGGCAAGAAGGCAAGATTTGGGAGCTGGAAACTGTGGGCAGTGTCATATTGTCTGAGTCCTAGTCAGAGACAATGTTCACAGCACTCCCTGAAGAGAAAGTTTGATAAAATCTGCATAACTGTGCTCATCCTGGGCAGTGACCAGGGAAAACATGTAAATCCAGTTATGGTGAATATGCTTAATTCTCTGACAGAATTTTTTGTTTAGGTTGATTTTCTATGCCATTGTTTTTCACTTTGTCTCTCTTTTTTTTTTTCCCCATCCTGTTTGGTTAATATCTTGTTCCTCACCTTGGCAGTGTCTTAGATGTTTTTTCTGTTGCAACATTAATTATACTGACCTGGAAATACAAAACACAAATATGATTATGATACTTTCATTGTCTTCAACAGAAAATCATCTGACAGTGTTAATAAACAAAATACTCACAAAGTTACAAACATTACTGAAGATTCTAAGTCCTGTTGTTGGTTAATGAAAAGTTTGTCGAAGCTAATTTTTTCCTGTCTCTTCCCTTTACAGTGCAGACTGCTGACAACAGCCACTGCTCGGTGTCTCCTGCTTCTGCTTTTGCCATTGCCACAGCTGCAGCCGGGCACGGCAGCCCGCCAGGGGAGGGGCTGTGCTGTGCAGGGAGGGGTGGCAGTGGCACACACAGGTTCTCAAGAGATAAACATTTCTCAGAACAGACCTCTGTGTTCTTACGAGCACATGCTCAGCTCAGATGGCACTTGGAGCAGCCTGGTCTAGTGGAAAGTGTCCCTGCCCATGGCAGGGTTGGAACTGGGTATTTTTAAGGCCTTTTCCAACCCTGTTAGTTGATTTCTTAATATTTCTAATCCAGTCTGTTACTGAAAGATTAATCTTTGACAAGTATGTGATCTGCTAAGCATCCAGATAATATCTTTCTTGTTTGGTTTTTACTCGCAATTTAAGACCTTATTTTTTTAAATGAAGTTCTCTATGTCCAAAGGTGGCATGCAGTTTTACTTATTGCAAGTGTGTACTGTATATTCCTTGGAAAGCAGCTACTGACTCAAGGTATTTAGTGCAACATAAAATACTTGATTTAAGTTTTGAATGTGCTGCTCATCTTGCTATGTACCCTTTGACATATTAATATCTTCCATTAACAGAGTCCTCTCATAGGTCATGTTGCAAATAAACCCCATTTTTTTTAAAGTCTACAAAATCAACTACCCTTTGGCTTGACATGCTCAATCCCACGGCTCATTTTGACGATGAGTAACAAAGCACAATCCAGCTGTAAACCCACACTTGCCTCTTTCCCACTGGAATGTCAAGAAACTAGCTGGAAGACCCCAGTCTCAAAATCATCCATGAAATTCTGTGTAAGACAGTAAAACATCTCCGTGGATCTCTGGATTTTGTATCCACTTTGTCTAAAGCTGTGGTCATTGATTGATGGGTGAGAAGACATCAGGAGAAAATCATTTCTGCATGAGCATGGATCAGTGCTCCTCTTAGTCTTGTGTGCTTCCTATGATCTTTGGATTACAAGACAGTGATGTTCAGTGTTAGGAACTTTATCAGAGAACCATTTACGTTGGAAAATCCCTCTCAAACCGTCAGGTCCAGCCTGTGCCTGATCCCCACCCTGTCCCCAGCCCAGAGCACAGAGTGCCACCTCCAGCCCTCCCTTGGACACCTCCAGGGATGGGCACTCCAAACCTCCCTGGGCAGCCTCTTCCACCCTTTCCATGAAGAAATTCCTCCTGGTGTCCAACCTGAACCTCCCCTGGCACGGCTTGGGGCTTTGTCCTCTTGTGCTGTTGAGACTTTGCACCTCAGAACCAAAAATCCAAGGTGTCGTTCCTCAGGCTCATCTCTTTTTGATTCGTCTCAGGGAGACATCCCCTTCCAGCTGTACAGCAGATGTGTAACTGGGATTGGAAGCTTCAGGAGTGAGTATCTGCTGTCTTCTCTCTGGAGCCTTTGAGTCCTTGTGCTGGGATGCACTTAGAACAACTCCCAGAATGGTTTGGGTTGGAAGGGACCTTAAAGCCCAACCCGCTGAGGAGGGAGCCTCACCGGTGCCCAGCACAGAGGGACAATCACTGCCCTGTTCCTGCTGGCCACACTATTCCTGACACAGCCCAGGTGCCATTGGCCTCTTGCCCACTTCAGCACCCCTGGGCTGATGTCCAGCTGCTGTCACCAGCACCCCATGGCCTTTCCCAGGTTTCCAACCCCTCTGCCCCAGCCAGGATTGCATGGGGTTGTTGAGTGCAAACTGCAGGACCCAGCACTTGCCCTTGTTGACCCTCACACAATTGGCCTTGGTCCATGGATCCAGCCTGTCCATATCCCCCTGCAGAGCCCTCCGGCAGATCCACAGTCCCACCCAGCTGAGTGTCATCCACTGACAGAGCGCTCGATCCCCTCTGCCAAGCCATCACGAAAGGTGTTGAACAGGGCTGGCCCAGCGCTGCTCCCTGCAACACTGCCGGTGACCGGGCACTGCTGGGTGCAGCGCCGTCCCCACTGTCCCTGGGCCCAGCCACCGGCCAGTCCTTATCCCAGGGAGATGCTCCTCTCTGAGCCCTGGCATGCAGCTTTTCCCAGGGGCGATGCTTGGGAGTCCAGGTGACACATCCTCACCTTCCCCTCATCGGCCAGGTGTGTCACCTGGTCACAGGAGGAGACCAGGCTGGACCTGCCTTTCCTACACCCCTGCTGGCTGGGTCTGGCTCCCTGCTTGTCCTGTATGTGCTGTGTGATCACACTGTGTGATGAGCCTGTCACAAACCTCTATTTAGCAATTTTTGTTTGAATGATGAATAGTCTTTGCCTTTGGAATCAGACACTGCATGAAATCACTGACGCAATTTGCTTTATGAATTAATTTCAGTTTGCTTTATGAGTTAATCCAGTATGTTTACAAATTGTTTAGAAAGCAAAGTAAGAATAAAAAATACTGGGTTTTCCCACTAGGAACTAATTAAATTTAAAAATACTGTTTTTGTATTGCTAAAATCACTGGTTTTCAATATTCATAGTACTGAAGTATGAGAGAAAATACAATCTTCAATTATGCAGTCTTTTGAAGGAGCATCAAAGCTTGGAAGTGTTGAAAGGGAAAAACAACATTCCTAAAATTTATAAGTTCTCTTTTGTGTTGCTGTTTAAGCTAGCTCTTCATTAAAGGTCATTCTCCTGAGTGATGTAAAAAACCAGAAGGTTGTGCAGTAGATTTGGCAAGAAAATGTGTGGTTTTGAGTCTCAGGAGACGAAGTTAGAGTAATCCAGTGTAATACCTGTAATGAGTATAAAAACTGAAGGTTACAAACCAGACCTTACACCATGGAATCACCTGTTTTGTAACTTGGTGCAATTATTTGTGATAGAGATAGTACCGAAGTTGCAGAGTAATGAAGTTAAAATTTGGTTAAATCCAATAATTTTATTTCCCCTGTGCGACTGTGAGATTTTTTTAAAGTAATGCCTTTGTTTCTCCCAGCAGTCTCCTGTCTCGTTCATTTTGTAGGATGGGCATGACCAACCAGTGAATCAGTTCTGGGCTGGAATGAGATTGGTGGGGTTTTTTTGTTTTTGTTCAGTCTTTGCTTGGCTTCCCTGCTGCAGACACTGTGACGTGTGTCATTTACAATACTCCTACGTGGAACGTGAGCAGAGTGGCAGATGAAATCCAGTGTTGATTAATACCAAGTGGTGTACACGAGGCAAAACAGTCTGAGCTCTGCACCTGCAAGGATTGGCTCAGGACTGAGGATGAGAACTGGTCATTTCCTGAAATGATCGTGGTGCTCAGCAGGAGCCAGAAAGGTAAAGGAGGCATCAGAAATTATATGGAAAGGAACAGGGAAGACTATGATGGTACCACAGTACAAATGCAGAATTTGCACACATATTGGAGGGTATGTACAGTCCTGATGGAGGTGAGAGAGTGAGACCTGGAAAGGGTTGAGAGTTTGCAATCAAGGATGAGGTGAGGTATGAAATGGCTTCTGTGCATGTGACGTTTAGGGAAGAAAGGGCTGGAGGGTTGATGAGAACATTCCGTAAAAGGATGGATGCCAGGGAGGGGTAGCAGCAGTGGTGAACACAGTGGTGTGGGTAAAGGCTTGGACTCAGTGCACTGAGACGTCCTTTCCTACCCTAACAATTCTATAATTCTATGATTTCCTGCCTTTTCTAATGCAAGGTGTAGGGCATGTCAGATGGTTTTCATGGAGCCAAGTCTCAAAATGAGCAGGAGTTTGTGACTGTGCAATCAGTAGAAGTTCAGTGAGGTTCTGCTGAGGGACACTCTGAAGGGAGCAGACTTACCTGGGTTGCAGAGTGGAAAGTTACTTGGAAGCAGGGCTCGTTTGAGGTTACTAGACAGGCAAAGTAGAACAGGACCAGCAGCTGAAATCAGTTGGAGGTTGTGGGGCAATATTAGGAGGCACAAGTCACCTGTGTGTCTTAATGTCCTCACTGTTCCCTGAAGCCTTCTGGCCGTCTTGTGTTTTGGTGTTGTTTTTAAAATTTTATTTATTAATTTATTTATTTATTTATTTTATTTTGGGGATCTTTGGGGTGTTTACTGCTGGTTGTTTTCTTTTGTTTTCCCGTGGTACAATGCCTTAGCTCTTCTCCACTTCCCACCTCCCAGTTCTGACTGGGATGCACTGAGACAGGCTGGGTATCAGACTCACAGCAAGGGTCTGTGCTCACACACTCTCTCAGAACCATCCACGAAGGACATGCAATTATCTTCTGCAGAGAGTTCTGGCCATAGCATTTTAGCATTGCTGTCCCCATGCAATGGTAACTTTATCAACTGATAAGCATGCAAAGCCCTGGATGGCTCTCACATGGTGTACATTGGCTTTGCCTCTCTTTAGATAACCACCCCAGGGAAGCACTGCCTGTGGTGGTCCTGCACTGTGAATGAAACCTTTCTCTAAATCAGGATGGTTCAGGTTCTCATGCACTTCAGGAGGCATTTTTTAACTTACCGATTTTATTGCTATTATTTCCACTTAATTTACAGTTAACTGCTTTGCTGATACCAAGCTGTTTCACTTTTCCTATTGTTTAATTAATCTGCTTGGTTAAATATTAATCTCTACCTATCTTAAACATATTTTTTCTGTTCTCTTCCAGAAAATTTGCATATTAGTTGTTTATTTTAACAGCATGATAAAAAGAAACATGAAGTGAAAGTACAGAAGTTTAAATAAAGCACCCCAGGTGCACAGCTTGGAGCCTGTATGGGTGATAATACTCACAGTAGGGATGAATAGAGCAGGTTCTGTCTTTTACATGTCACTTTTCTTGTGAGGGATGTGAGGGATGGCTCATGGCTTGCTGCAGCTGAAGTGCTCTGTCACCATTAACTGGCTGTTGCACACCTTATTCCTTTCCCAATTTATAAAAATAGTATAACAATACTAACAGATTCTAACATAGGAATGGACCTCAGCAGTTTCTTCTCCCTCTGTTTATACACCTTCATAAAACTGGTTCTTGATTTTTTCTTTAATCAGTGACAAAATCCACACAGAAGTTCTTTAGATCTGCTCCCATGTCTGCCTTATAATATGGAAAAGTCCCTACAACAATTTGAATGTGAATGGTCTCATCCTACCAGGTATCCTGCTAATCCCTTGTTTTAGCTTTGCCATGAATAGTCCTGGAGTGGAGCTGCAGCTGCAGCAAGCCCCATCTCCTTAGGAGTGAATTCCTCCTCTCTCCAAGTCTGTCACACAGCCAGTGTCAAAACAAGCAGTGAGACTGGAAACGTGGGAGAGGAACCTCCTGCCAAAATACTCACCAATCATCTGTAGTCTTGCTGCAGAAATCCTACAGATGTTACAGGAGTTAAGCAACAGCAGTGTAATCTATGCAGCACCCACACAAAGCCTGGCAGTAGATAAAAACAATTTACATGGAGAATTATTTCTTCCACCTGTGGCTTCTAGAACTTGCGAATTTCCCTCATTTATTTTTGTACAATTCTTTGAAACATGCTGTTGCTTTTTTTTTCCTTCTTAACTTATTATTTACATCTCTTCTGCGCAGAATCAGTGCACAGAGCCAGGATTAGTAAGATATCATGCACTGATCTTTAAAGCAAAAACACCTTTTGGTGTTCATTTACCAAAACTGCTCTCTCTGCAGGCCCTTATACTTGTTAACACTCGCAGGTATGAAGGTGCTCTCTGTGACTTCAAGAGATTCGAGTTTTACTTGAAATCTGTTAATACTTGTATGGATGAAGCCAACTTAGCAAAATAATGCCATTTTTGTTAACAATTAATAAAGTAGAAAGTACTTACATAAGCATAGCAAACACAGATTTCTTCTCTCCTAAGAATGTCTAACACAACTTGAAGAAAAGTAGTTGATTCTAAAATCAGTCATTTTATTTTGACACTGTTCTACTGAACATGGGCTTTCAAGGAGATTGTTTTGACAAAAACTTGAATTCAAGATCTAAACTGATCGTGGGTATTTTTTCTTTAATATTTGTACCAGATAGGTTAAAAGAACTTTGAGAAGCTTATGTCTTCCTCAGCTGAAGCAGGAGAGTAAAGATCTCCCAACACAGACAAATTAATATTAGACAAGAAGCAAATACTTCCACCCAAACAAACGAGCTGTTCCCTAATGAACACAGCAGCTTTGTTTCAACAGCTCTGTCACCCAATTTTAGCTGGTACATTGTATTTCCAGCATGCTTCAAAGCTGCCTTCCTTCTCCTCCTCCTCATCCTCCTCCTCCTCCTCCATCCTGCCGACCATGCTGCGGAGAGTGTCCCATTTCTCACCAGAACAAGGTGACATTATGGGAGAGGATGGGAGTGGGATGGGAGCTGTGGTTGGCAGGAGGGCCTGGCTTCCTTAGTACAAGCATTTGTTTTTTAAAGCACATGTGAAAGGGAGAGGAGAGGGTGAGAAAGAAGCAGGGAAAAAAAAGAGTCTTTGGGGGAGTATCTCTGACAAATAATGATCTACACATAGGAAAATCTGCCCTGTGCTAGCAAGAAGGACAGATAGGTTTAATCTGTCTAATTTTAGTGATTTAAAGGAGCGATTAAAATGACAGCTTGAAGCTGCTACACAAAAATGTATTGCATATATATGATCCCTTTCCATTAACTGACTGCACACAGCTCTGGGGCTAAATTACCTTTGGCTTGAGTTACTTACCTCCTTCTCTTTTCACAGAGAAGAAATCTTAATCTAAACTGCCCTCAGTTTTAGGCTAGCAAAACTAATCTGGCTGTTGACCAGACCATTTTTGGCATCCTCTGCTTTTGCATAACTCCCACAGTCTGCTTGCAGAAGCGACCAGACCTTTGTAGCTGCAGCAGATTCTCACTGAAGTCAGTGCAGAACCTGCTCTGTTCATTTGCTGCCGGTGCTAAATGCAAGTGGTATCATCCTTCAGAGCAATTCAGTATGCCTGGACACTCAAAAGTACCTCCTGGTGCTGCTGCCAGGGGCTCCCACTGCCTGTTTTGCCCTTTTGACAAGGCCTTTATTGCAGCCTGTGGGTTCTGGATTGATGGACCTGCCTTCATGTCACTGTCTATGGAGGGATCGAATTCCTTTCTGAATCTAAAACTTCATAAAAAAAGTCAGTTACACGCTACATTCCACTGATTTTTAGTGCATTAGCTACGTGCATAACCCGTGCATTAGTGAAGGAAGAGATGTACAAAGGGAAGTGTGTAATCCTTTTGCACTGTAAATGTCTGATTTTTTGAGCTGGCTATTACTGTATTCTTGATCACTGCCTGGGGTGAAGTGTTGCAGCCCCTTTCAGTACTTTCTGGGATGTGGAGCTGCCAAACCTCAATTTTAGAGCAGCCAAATGCGGTTGAAGATAATCAGTGTGGAAATACTTTGGTGAAAGTGTCAACTTCGGTAGCCACTGGAATGAGTATGGAAAGTTCTCATCTCCTCAGAGGTGCTGTAGGAGTTGATCAGCTGTAACATAACCCAACTCTAACAGCAACAGCAAGTAGAAATGGACCTTGTGAATTACAGCTGTGGTTTCCAGAATGACAAATCTCTAGAAAGCTGTATGAGCACTGAAGTTGAGCCAGATGAGTCCAGTGAGCTCTCAGTCTGACACACTTTAGCCCTGCTTGATTACTCGCATGATGTTAGAGGGATGAAAATTAGCTGAAAGTAGTAATTCATGTTTCATAGAGATCCACAGTGGGTCTTGTGTGGGTCTTTGCATTCTGATAAACCAGGCACAGCCTGATTAAGGTTGTTTAATTTTAATCAAAATTACCATGAGAAAGTTTCACAAAAGTTTTCAGGGAGAGCTGCTTGGCTTATATTGGGTTGTGACCAGTGGAGCTGTTCTGCAGTCATTTGAACAACTTGCCAGCTCCCAGTGCGACAATATTTTTGTTTTGTTTGTTCTGGCAGAAGCACTAATTGGAGTAATGGAACGACAGAGCTGGTGCCAAGTGATGGCAGGGAGCTCAGGCCCTGTGTGTGTTGGAGGGTCCGTGTGCGGCGCTTCTGGGAGGGGACTTCTGGCTGCTCCTGCTGCTGCCAGGTGCACTCAGCCTTCAGCTCAGTGATGTGACTTGGAGGGGCACCACGCAGAGCAATGCAGGCAGACACTCCCAGCGGGATCCTGCTGGGCCCTGAGATGGAAAACTGTGTACAAACACACATTATGCTTTAAACAGATGCGGAATTTCCGTGGCTATTGCTGTCTTGCACACAGAGACATATACATAGTTCTGCTTTCAAGGGTGTCAGCTGTCCTGCTCAGGGAGAATTGCCCTGATTCTGAACACAGGAATAATAAAGTGGCATTACACCATTATATTTCCTGAGATGGAGATTCTGTAGGCAGCTGAGTTGGTATGGGATTTGGCAAAGATTAGAATTAAGTGAGACTTGTAAGGGAAATATTTGCTTTCTTTTTTCCATTGTGAGAGGACAAGGCAGAGTGAGATTTCCTTGCTGTGTTACATGAAAGGCAAGCAAACAATATATGATGTGATTTTGATCTGGATTCTACATTATGTGGCTGGCTGGGTAATCCACTCCTGTGCTGTGCTAAATGCCTCAAATTGCATCAGCAGCTACACGCTGACCTTTGGAAAGGTGTATATTTCTTCCTGAATTTGTATTAAAGGTTCCATGTCTGAAGCAAAACCAGAAAATGTGCAGGTGATTTTCAGCGTGATGCCATAAACATTGCAGTTTATAATAGTAATTCTGCACTCTAGTAATTTCCTGGGCTATAACATCTCATTCCTGTACTGGGAAAGATTTGTGGAACCTCCTCCTTTTGACTCCAGATGTGAAAGAAAAAATTTTGATGGTGATATCCCAATTAAAGATTAACATGAGACTTTATCTAAGCAGTTGGTAGAAGATGGTAATTTTATCTGTTCTTGCCCAGGTCATGGATTTCCATGTGAAACTCCAGCTCTGAGTTTGGGGGCACCTCATCTGCTGTCAGAGAGACAGGATGCCATCAAATTGTGTCCTGCTTATCAGTCCTGCTTGTATTCTGAGTCTGCCAGTGCCCTCTTTCTGTCAGGGATTTAAGATGTTTAGTTCCAAGAAAATAAAGATATAGGATTTGTTAACCTCCCCATGTCCTTTACACAGGACAGCCAAGTTTTTTTTCCTTGTCATTTTTGTGTAACTAATGGCTCTAGCCAGGAACTGGGGAGGGGAGCACTTGTTCCCTCTTGGGGACACATTTTAATGAGATACCCAGACCCATTTCTGCAGGTTCATGGAGGTTTGAGAAGCACTGAGGCCTGCACATTGCACTTTCCTGAAGTTCCCATCTCAGTTAAAAAACTCCGTGTGGGAAATGTTCACTGAGTTACTCCACAGCTGACACCGTTCTCCACCGGAAATGGTTATGTGACAAAAAAATGACGGTGTAGACCCCAGCAGTGTCCCTTTCTGAGGCTGCAGGGTTGTCAAAACCTGCTCAGGGGTTGTCACCAAAGCAGAGTCACCAGGGCTGTGCCTGGCATAGGGTCTCTGAGGGCTGGGGTCATCGGGGGCTGATGGCCATGGCCTGGCAGGGGGCAAATGGTATTCCTGTTCCAGGCTGCCCATTCACAAATTTTAACAAAAATTGTTGCTTGTCAATTTCAGATACTTGGCTAAACAGTTGAATCTTATTCGCAATTTTCTTAGACGATGGCTTGAAAATGGAAGTTTTGCTTTCAAGTGATCCCTGCTCTGGGAGTTAAGAAATGGGAGAAAATGATGATTTTTTTTCCTCCAGTTTAACAGACATTTAGGATCTCCTGCTTTTACTTCTATATTCCCTTATTTTGAATTAATACCTTATTCTAGTTTGCTGGAAGAGCTGGCTACTCAGGAAAAAAGTATTTTCACTGGACGTTTCCTGAGTTACAGAGCTGTGAAGCATTTGTTTTCCGAGCTATTGCAGTAAGTCCTGAGCAGCTGCAGTGGTGTGGGGAGAGAAATTTGGGGAGCACTTTTATGCCTTTTTTCTTTCATTTTATTCCCCCTGCGCCCAAGTGTTGTTTGCATAATGAATATTTGTTTAAGCTTCCATTATGACCCAGTCCTAAACAGTCTGGAAACTGCTTGTGAGATGGACATTTTGTTCAGAGATTTTTTGGTGATGGGTGTGCATCCTGCCAGTTTTTGTTTTTCATGACAGTCAACTCTCCGTTCACAGATGGTCTGAAAAATGATACATTTGGCTCCTTGCAATTATCGCCTCCTTTCCATTTAACCTTTGTTCCTATTGACATTATAAAAAGATGAATAATCTCACAAACTCCTTCCTTTAAGTTTAATGAACTGAAGGTAAAAATTCCAAAAGCCATTTAATGTGATTTTCTCTTTTTATCTGTACATTGTCACAGACTGTATTTTAACTTTGTGATAGGGCACACTGAGCATTTTAAGTGTCTA
Source organism: Corvus brachyrhynchos (assembly GCF_000691975.1). Lineage (NCBI taxonomy): Eukaryota > Metazoa > Chordata > Aves > Passeriformes > Corvidae > Corvus > Corvus brachyrhynchos. The sequence continues at coordinate 15,094 of NW_008237406.1, forward strand.
AAAGCTTTCTTTGAATAGGTCTTGAAAAGACTGTGAACATTATGCAATAAATATCTGCTATACTCCTCTTCATATTGATGATAGAGCAAGTTATGAGTGTAGATGAAGTGTCATTAAGGAAATGAAGAGCTAGGGATCATTTGGAATGCAGGAAAACATCAATAGGTAAAAGTTGCTTATCTCCTCCCTGAAAGATAAGAGACATAGCAGGAGCACAGGCAAATGTACAAATTCAAAGATGTATCAGCTGCAGTATTGCCATTCTTGTCACTGTTCATAGCAGATAATTCAAGCATTATTGCAGTGAAAAAAAAGAAGTCTAAGGTGTACTAAAGATTTGCCAGTATAATTGCTAAGGATTGTTCAGAAAGGCTTTTCTTCTTTGTCAGTTGTTCCCTATAGTTTTTTATGTAAGTCATAGGAAAAAAAAGCTGCTGTCACACTGCACATTTGTCATGGTATTCTGAAATCTGAGAACACAATTGGCAGCAACAGCCTTTGAAATTCGGGATCTGTTCCTTCCTAGAGTTACATATATAAACAAAGGCACAAGGTTTAGATGGTTTTGTCTAAGACTTCACCAGAAGAAGTGGACTTGTGAGTTTACCCATGGATGCACACACAAACACTTCTTGTGTGCAAACAGATGTGATTTTGAAGATGTATATAGCTGTACCAAAATTCAGAGCTGGGTTTTGGTTATGACATTGACCCCTTGTTGTCTCTCTTTGCTGGTGCTGAAAGAAGACAAGGACAGGATGTTCTTGCATTGCTGCTGAATTTTAGCTTTAAAAATGCACACTATGTGGTTATTTTACTCTAAGATGAGTTATTGATTTTTAGTAGTAAGTTGTGTAACTTGTAACTGCAAGTATGTTCTCAGTGTTTAGCCATTTTTAAAGATTTCCTTTTCAAGAGTGAGACTGATGTGCTCTCCTGAGAGAATATTTCTATTAACAACCCCAGAAATCTGAAGAGTGTGTGTTAATTATAGCTTTAGCAGCAGCCCTGTTTTTAAGGACTTTTGAAGGACAAATCTTAAAATTTGAATATTTCTTTGATCTTAAGTGAATATTTTCATTCTTTGTGGTATACATGTTTTAAGCATATAATCTCATAGATTATGATAATTCTCAGAGCAACCTTAGTGTTGTTGAGAGGAGATAAAATAGTATCTTGATGGTATTCTTTAGCCACTTACCTTTCTATCCCATCCATTAAACTAAAATTATTTTGCTGGACTGATGTATTTTTAGACTTTTGGATTTAGTCCAAGTTTACTGCATAATCTTGACACAACTGCTTTATCTCTATGCTGTGTTCTTTAAATTTCTCTGATTAGAAAAAGCTTTTCTAAATCAAGGGTCATTTAAAAATAGTTTACCAACCTTTCCCTTAAATATTTTGCAGAAATTAAATGCAGTCACTAGGTCTCTATCTGTGTTACACTATTGTACATCAGCTGGTCCATGTGAATCCCTGGGATTTACCTTACTAAGACCATAATCCCTTGACTTGATTCGATAGTTAGATTGTATGTATGGCAGAGGCTTTAGGCAGAAGAATCAGATACATACTTGGTATTATTTCTGACGTGGGTGGTTACAACAGGGATTTTCAGTGGCATATTTCTTAGAACAAAATGATTTCATATGTCCCAAAGACCAGTGAAAGTGAAATTAAATGCCTGAAATGCGTTGGGCTCTGGATTGCTCCTGGCTTTTAACAGTCAGTTCTGATGCTGAATTAGTTTGTAGCCCTTTCTGAAACAAACTCAAAGCCTGGCATAGTGAATGATTAAATATTCCTCTCACATAAACTGACGTAGCCTAAAGACTGTGGCTAAATGTTACAGCTAGTGCTCTGAGGCATCACACTGCTCATGGAGAAACCCACATAATGGTTTTAAGATCATTCAATAGTAACTGAAAAAAAAAAGGAAGGACTGTATTATTGAGCAAATATGCTGTACTTTGCACAGTGAATGGGATCTCATCATCTTCACCCTTCTTTTCATCACAGTTCGTTTTCTTTTCCAGCTCTGCCGTTCTTCAGCTGGCTAATGTATGACAGCCCAATATCATAAATAAAGAAATGGAGGAGGCCAGAATCACTGGCAGTTTAGATTTCTTACCACACTAAAATACTCACCCTCTGACACATTTCTGTGAAAATGTGTGAGACCCAATTACTTGCTTGAGAATGTATGACCAGTAAGGATGGGAATCTATAAACACTCATCCAAACTTTTGTAGGTAGGTTCAGGTAAAAAAAAATATAATCCCTTTTTTGGGGCTTCTTGTGTATTGGGAAGGCTTTTCTTTAGTACTGCATATATTGGAGAGGCTTTTCCAGTTTTAATCTGTGGATGAAAACTGCTGTGCCCCACGCCTGGGGTTTGTATTTGTTCTTTATCCAGGTCAGAAAGCACCACTGGTGTTTGCTAAGCCAAAGCTGTCAGGATTCAAGCCAGCCTGAGTGGTGAAGCTGGCCTACAACTCTCGGGTGTATCCATCAGTTTTGGTTATTTGTCATCTACCTGGTGGGCCCTGAATGTTCTCCTTCCACCTCTGGGACTCTGTGGGACTCTCTGGGATTTCCCCAAAGGCTGGAGTGCAATTTTCTCCCATTGCTGGGTGCTAACACACCTTCAGTGTGTGATTCCAGGGTAGTTCATTGAAACTGGCACATCAAATCAGCTTCTGATTGGAAGATTTTTGCTGAGAAAGACACCAGAAACTTCATGACTCTGAACAACTTACACTAGTTCTTGTGAACGGATTTATCTTTGTGTAGATAAACCCTTAAAAGTGGATATTATTATTATACCATCAAAACTTCAGACAAGTTAATTACTATGGTCAAGAATCATGTGCTGTTGTATTAATCTCAGACTAATCTTAGAATAGTTTGGCTTGGAAGGAACCCCAAAGACATCTTGTTCCAGCCCCCTGCCATGGGCAGGGACACCTTCTATTGGATGCAGAAATACAAAATGCAGAGAATACAGCTGCTGTAGCTGGAGTGAGAGTTTTTGACATCTCAACTGAAATAGAAAAGAAAATAAAATGTTTAATTTCTTTAAAGTACAGGGTGCAGACTTTGCCATGATACAAATGTTCCTCTGGGGTGAGGTGGATTTTAAAGGTGCAATGCTGTAAATTGCTGATAGAGTCAGTTTAGCCCTGAAGAACCAGGTAAAGCAGGACAGGATTTTGCTAAAGGCAGCTGTTATTAGCTTTTGAGGAGAGGGTCTTCTCTCTGTCTCACACTGACATGGATGAGATCTGGCCCTGAGTGCAGCACTTGCAGAGGTGAATCACTGACACCTTCCAGCTGCAGCCATCGATTTCCTGGGGATTTATGAATGGAATAGGCAATGACACCTCCCTCTGAGACCTGCTCTGGCCTTCCACGTAACAAGAGCTATGTACAAGGTACTGTTATAATTTAATCTGCAGATTTATCTGTCTATCCAGCACATACTTTTTTAAATCTTTAGTGATAGTGCAAGCTATACAAATATTAACTTTTTATTAAAGTGTTTAATGTGGAGATTTATGTCTATTAAGCACCTGTATTTTTAATCTTTGGTGATAAAGGAAGCTACAAAAATACCAGGTTTTTATTGAAGTGCACAAAAGAAAACATGTGAAGGTGAGACTGGATTTTTTGCCTAACAATCTGAAGACAAGTACCTGAACAGAGTGATTAAATAGTATTGAAAGAAGTAACTCAGTGAAACTAGCAATGCTGTCAGGTTAACTTTGTGTTTGACAGCCTGTGGTAAAAGTTCTGCATCACCATTATGTGAAGATACTATTTGTGGAATCAGTACATATTAATTTCAACAGATAATGGTGAAAAACATTACTTGAAAGTAGCACTCACTGAGGCACCTGCCCACTGAGATGATTAATGATTAGAAATACTTGCTTGTATTTCTAAAGTGGAAAGATTGCTTCCTTCAGGAGAGGAGAGGATATTTACCATGCAGTGTTTCAGGTTATTTCACCATCGGGTGTGGACGTGGGCAGGTCCATCCAGAATCCTAATTAAATTACTTGTTATTCCTTCAGATTTATAAAGGTGTGGAGGGCGCTGGGGAGCTCAGCCTGGAGAAAAGCAGGCCTGGGGGGCCTTCTGGCTCTGCACAGCTCCCTGACATTTGGGGCCATCTGTGTTCATCTCAGTTCTTCTCTTACACAACTGGAGCTCTCCATTTATTGCTTCAACACATCGACATTAAGTACGGAGAACATGGATCTGGGTGAACGTGTTGCTCATTCTTGGCAACAAGCTAATTACTGCTTAAAAATTGATGAAATTCTGAGGGCCATACCGGTTTGCTGAAGTGATCTCTGGAGGCTTTAATTTTTTCGTTCCCTCTTTTTATTCTTTTATTGTAGTTCACTCAAAACTGTCCCTGTAGGCTTCTCTCTCTTTTCCTTACAGCTTACTGAAACTTGTTTTCCTTAATGTTACCTTGGTAAAGATGTTGCTGCTTAAATATATAATTTTCATTGTGACTTTCATTGCTGCAATTAAGTGGCTAATTGAACAGTTTATAATGTGTATTCCTAATTGCTTCTGCAATAGGTTAACTGTGAAAGGCATAGAAGATTAACACACAAAATGTTGCCCGTGTTACCTTTTGCTGAGAAAAGCCTCAGAGATTTTCTTTATTTTTCTCTTTATGGGGAATGAAACTGCTTAAAATGCTTCAGTATTAAACTTCCGTTGATATTGAATCTTAGATGCCATCTACAGTGTAACTTGCCATAGTTTAAAAATGCCCATGAAATGTAAGTGTGGATAAAAAATACATTTGGGGGTTGGGGTCTAACATGCAGTAAAAGATGTGAGTCTGCAATTAAATGCTTCCTGACTTGCTTATCTTGCCAAAAATACAGAGCAGCAATTTGGACTTTCTGGATTGCCTGTTAAAAGAATAGAAAAAACTAATACAAGCCTCTAGAATACCTCCAATGGGTTTATCACAGAATAAATAGAAGTTTAATCTGCCTGTGCTATTTATAATAAAACATGGGCTTTCGAGCAGCTTTTATACCAAAAAAATGGTAAAGTACTGGTCATATGGGAGGGTGTTCCCAGCTGTTCCTGGGCTCTGCACCGAGTGGAATGGAGAGCAGCACAGTGCAAGAGCAAATCAAATCTAACAGAAACATAGAAAAATGCACTCTTCTCAAGTATATCTTCAGAGTTACCATTTTTTAAAAGACATTCAGGGGCTTACTGTAACAGTTTCATTATTATTAAAATAATGTAATCATCATTTTAGTGCACAGATTTTATTTTTGATAAAACTACAGCAGAATGAAAAGAGAAGCAATAATACTAATGTAGAAGAAAGTTGCTTGCTAATAAAACTATTTATTTATAAGTAAATATTGCTGACCAAAAAAAAAACCAAAAAAACAAACCTGTCCATAAAAGATGAATAGGGAAATGCTGCATCTGGAAAACTGTAGTTTTCAGGCAGCTGGGTCTGTAAATGTGTTTTCCATATATCTTCCCATTTTCTTGTCATCCCAGTGGTAAAAAAACCAAACAACTTACTTGAACAGTGTCGATTAGTAGAGCCTGTACAATACTGCCCTTGTGAAGGAGGATTTCTCATGCTGACTTTGTCCTCCTCTGTGCTTAAACTACTCCCCTCCCCTTGTTCTTTACTAGTTCTGAAATTTACCTGTTTCCCTTTTCTAAACCATTTGGGCTTTTCAAATCTGCTTGATTACAGGCCTAGCTCTGGTCTGGTCCTTTTCCTTGCTGTAAATTTCTTCCATACTGGGGAAAAAAAAAAAAAAAAAAATCTTTGTCTTCAGTTTGCTTTGATTCACTTTATTTCTTTATACACTTAATTTTATTTCTTCCATGCTGAAGGGAGGCCTTGAAATTTAATTGCACAGGCAATTATTCTTCACCTTTGTAAAGCTGAGTGCTGACCCCAGGAGCTGTCTGTGTTACCATGGGCAAGGCTGTGTTCCAGAGGTGCTGCAGAATTTCTTTGGTCTAGACATTCACATTTCACCACCTGTCTGGCGCCTTTCCTTTTATTGCACAGAAATATTCTACAGGCCTTCCGTTTCCCGAAATCTCTCCTATTGTATTTTCATTTTCCCCAGCCCCATTAACCCCAGTGTGGGTTTGTTTCTGTGCAGGGTTCAACAACTCGGAGCGCACGTGTGACAAGGAGTTCATCATCCGCAGGGCCGCCACCAACCGCGTCCTCAACGTCCTGCGGCACTGGGTCTCCAAACACTCACAGGTATCCCCTCCTCAAACACACAGGGATCAACAGTTCACACTGTTCGTGCTACAGGCAGCCTGCCTCAACTGCTCTGGCTGTGTTAAAATACTCGTGTTGTCATGCAGAAATTTATTCATTTATTTGTGGTGAATTGCGCACGGAAAGCACGTGCCAGTCCCTCCACAGGCCTGGCAGGACTGTGATTGTAAAATGGTGTTGGCAGAGAAGGGAGGGGAAGAAATCCGAGTGGTCTGTGGAATGTCATATCCTGTAAGCTGACAGGTGGGAAAAATGCTGGGAGATTCTGACATGGATGTAGAAGACTTTTGAAAAGGGTGGATGGATGGATGGATGGATGGATGGATGGATGGATGGATGGATGGATGGATGGATGGACAGGGTGAGGAGGGAGGGAGGAAAGAAGGAAGGAAGAAAATAAAGAGGGCTCTTTGGAGGCAAATGAGAGATTTTTGTACACCTTGTGCAGCTGGTGCTTCACAGCACTTACAGACTGCTTTGTCACTATGTGCTGCTAATAAAGGATACTTCATCTCCAAAGCTAATTCCAGCAATGTCAAACTCTCTAACGCAAAATCAATTCCCTTTTTCCCATGTAAAGGGTTTAATTTTCATTGAGGTTAAGTTTGCTAGAGAATTAACTCAGTAAGAGATGTGTTAGTGGGAAAATCAGTTATGTTTGGAAAGCTGAGCAGCCCAGAAGAGATTACTAAAACCTCTCTTGGTATCATGGGAGTGATTAATCATTTCAAGTTACTGGAAGCAGCCTATGAACTTCAGGTTTTGACTCGCTGTTAAATTAAAGTCAGAATCAAGCAAATCTTGAGCTGTAACAGAAGTGGCAGCAGACTTATTACAGTTTTGTGTTACTCTAGGTGCTTATTTCATTCCAGTTCATATTAAATATCTTCTATGACATGAGTTGATCCTCTTTGCTAATTAAAATTTATGTGATCATGGAAATGTGGAAACTTTTATCTACATTAAGCAAATCTACAAGTAGTTTCACTGATTACTTTTGCATTTGCTTTTGCATCATGTTTACAATTGGAATTCTTTTAAAAATATGAAGAGGACAAAGATAATGAGTAACACATTGTGCATTTTCTAAGTGTAAGCTGTTACCTGCACTCCCTGGTCTCTCACTGCCTTTTATTTTTTCCATGGCAAAGGTGTCAGATTTTAGTTCTTTAGCTCTCCTTGTCCATTATTATTCCAATATAGCACATATTTTAAAATGCAAGGGCTTTGGCATGAGAAATAAGAAATGCTACATCAGCAGAGCATGTAATCAGCTTTTTGTGTTGTTTACTTGTGAGACTAGGGAGAGAGAAAGGACAGACATAAGCAAACTAGTCAGAAAAGACTGACTAGTTGCTGCCAAAAAATATGGGACAGGACTAGTTTAAGGAGGACAAGTGAAGAATTACTGTCTGGCCAAACAATTTGAAATGTTGGCAGTAAAGATGTACAGTCCTGGGAGAGCAGTAGCTCCAAGCTTATTTTACAGTAACAGCACAAACTGCAGATCCTGAGCCACCAATGTCTGGTGAGGAAACGCTTACTCAATTTTCAAAATGACACAACAATAAAAGCATTGAAATTTTTTAAGAACAACAGACCTGCCAAAAACTTTTATATGTTTTAAGGTATTTGTGTTGTTCTCTGGATACTCATCAACCTTGGCTGAGACATCCTTCATCCTCATGAGCAACCAAGAGCAGGTTTGATTCTCAAAAAAAAGGGCAGGTTTTATTCTAAAAAAACCTGAACAAACAAAAACCCCCAACTTACAACATAACTGAAAATAAGTGGATGTTTGCAAAGATAAACATGCAATTTTGATATTGTTTTCCCTCTTACCTGCCTTTGAATTTGCTTTTACTGCAAAAACTCCCAGCACCAAATGGGCAATTTCTCTCTGTCCAGAGACTGTTCTTTTGCAATGTCCCAAGATCTTCGTGGTCATCAACAGCCCACACCACTACTAAAGGTGACCAACCATGCAGAGTTTTTTCTGGCAAAACACCATTTCCTCATCACTGGATGCAAAGAGAATCAAACACAGTAGAGGTGTAACGAGTGTCTTTATTTCTCTGCCAGGTGTGAGATGGTGTTACAGACTTGCTTTAGTGCTGCAGCTCGTGAATAATTCTGCAGCATAACCAACTCTGTCTTGGTGCTCTCTGATTCACCAGTGGTAGGTCTGCCTAAGTTGTTGTCCTGATGTCTTGTGCACTGGTGCAAGACTCACACACAGCCATCTGTTCAAGGGCTCTGACGTGCATCATCCCACTTCACTATTCCCTACCCTCCATGCCTCCCTCTGGAACCCTTTGGCTCGCTCAGCCTCTGCTCTCTTGCGTGTAAGAACATGGGTAAGGGTTAGTGCAAGAACCGAGGGATGCAGGAATTATCCAAACAGACGGTTCAGAGCCTTGTGTTTGCTCACTTTGCTCTAGAAAATCCTTGACTGGGGTTTGGAACATCTGTGCTGGGGTGTGGAATCAATTAACTTCCACTGTATTGCAGCTGTGTCAAAACCACACTTAGGGATGGTTTAGCTTTGCTCTGTTTTTATTTTTTTTTAAATCTATCTGACCATGGACAGCATTTAATACGTAAAATTGTCTGTGACCAGAAAACAGAATCATTAAAATTAATGAATCAGCCTATTCAGTGAGGACGGGCTTTCATAAAGTGGTTTTGTTTTCTTGAAATCATGCTGAACAATGCTTTAAAGAAATTGATTGTTCTTAAAACTTGAGTCATACACTGTAGAAGCCTCACTTAAATTTCAAGTAAATGTACACATGGTAGTGCCAGATCTGCAGCCCTTTGTGGAGGGCACAAGGAACAAATGAATGTCCCTAGGACCTCTCAAGGCACAGATAAAAGTGTGGGAACAAACCATCCCCAGGGGAAGTGACACATACATCCCTGTTTTTACCACCCTGAGCAAGAGTAGTCAAACCTGTTCTGCTCATCAGCCAAAACCAGCACAGTATGAAAGGCAGCTTTAGATATTCCAGATTGTTTTGTTTACATTTTTCTTCTTTTTATTCCATGTCCCTCCTCTTTTTTTGATTCAGACACCTGCAAGCCAGCAAAGCTTTCTTCTTGCCCTAAGTAACAGCAGAATGTTTGTGTTTACATTTTGTTTTTGAAATGTGGTTGAGAGGAGCAGAGCAGGATTCTCCTGTTGTAAACAATGAGCACACAAATGACAGGGCAGAGGATCACTGGGAGCAGGAGCCTTGGAGCATAACCACTGGCTCCTGCAGAGGTAGAAAAATAGGAAGGCAAAAGGGGGCCAGGGCAGAAAGTCTCAGTATGACTTTCATTATCTGAGCGAGGTCCTGTAGCCTTGTTTTATTTAAAAATACTTCCTTGCCTTTTATCTATCTTCACTTGTGCTGCAAGTGAAGCTTTTTCTGCTCCAAAATGGCAAGCAGATTGCAGTGGAGCTTGTCCAAGGCTTTCACATCTGGCCTCTCTGAGTGACAACTGAGGGCTTGTTCCCACTGGCTTCTTTGAAGATCTCAGCTGGAACGGTTCTCTCACAAACTCTCTGGCTGCCGGATGGTGTCAGTGGCTTACAGAGTTACCACAAGGCCTGGGGAGAGGACCATGGCTTTGATCTTGAAAATACAGGTCATGATCTGTGCCCAATGCCTGCCCGGCTCCAGCTGTGACATTATGTAAGTTACTGATAGCACTTGGGGACTGGGGAGAACACCTGGATACATAGGATTGTCCAGGAAAAGATGATTGCAGTTAGTTAAAAATAGTGTTAGCTCACATGAATTGGCCCATTTCATTTCTTTCTACTTCATTGGAATAAAAGTAGAGAGAAAATCCTTTGTATGAACCCCACTAAGCTCATATTAAATGGCATAAAGTAATGAATAAGGTATCTGGTGAGTTTATAGTAAGTATATTGTAGAAATATGAATGAATTACACTGAAGCCACACTTAGCAAGATACACTGTATTTTAACTACATTGCAAATTGACCTCTAGGACCTGCGGCCCCTGCCTTGAAACAGCAAAGACATTTCTGGTGTTCTTTGTGAAATGAGCAGCTGTGGTGATCCGGATGGCGAGGAGCCAGGGGGGCTGCCCGGAGACAGCCTCGAGCGTGCTCTTGGCCACTTGGTGAGGAGACCCAGCGTGCCTAAACTTGTGCCCTGGATAATAATGCCCTGAGTTGCTGCTGTGCCACGTCCCAGGCTGGCAGGAGCCAGGTGTTATAAACGGAGCCTGGACTTTTTTGGGTGGAATAAAAGTCTGCTCATTTATTTAAAAAGAAAACCAGGAGCGGAGACTCGAGATAAGCCCGAGTCCCACTCGGCAACCCAGAAAAGAACAACAGTACGGGGCACAGGGCGTTCCTTCGGACTCAGGTTCCTCAGGAAGACCCCGCCGCGCGGGGGCTCAGCCCCGGGGCCATTTTATAGTCCCTCTGATGATATGATTGGTGGAGCTCCGATCCTCCCTCTGG
>NW_008237406.1:26288-41444 GCF_000691975.1 Corvus brachyrhynchos
CCTGCCCGTGTGCCTGGGGTCTGTGTTCTGTGCTGGGAGCTGCTGCTCGTGCTGCTGGTGGCTCTGCCCCGAGGGAGCCCAGCAGCAGTGACAGCAGACACCGATTCTGTGCAATCAGGGCCGACACTCCTCACAACCCCCCCATCTCTGCGCTTGAAACCGACTGGAGGACAACGCTGTTGTCCTTTGCTTGTTTCTTGAAGTAAACCAGACTTAGTTCAAGCTCAGGGATGAGTTTTCCTGAAAGCCAGTTATAATTTCATTTATCTCTGCCTTCCACCTGTGTCAATGTTTTGTTGCATATGAATTTGTACAGATTTTGCTCAACACAACTGTGTGTGGTAGGTGAAGTGTGGTTTTTTGCTTCAAAATTGAATACTGTAGTAGAGGACTGCAGCAGTGGAGTAACTTCACTTAATTATGAGTGTTTGATCTGCTGTGCACAAGATTAAGACTCACTCATCTGCTGCCACTGAAATAATTGCCTGTTTTCTTTTTGGCATGTGAACAAATACATGAAAATAAGACAATCTCCATCTACTTAAAAATATTCCAAATTCCTTGCAAACAGTCTTCAAGCAGATCTCTCTCCCCTCCTGCCTCTTTCTTCCCTCCCTCCTGTCCTTTTGTAGTCCTTCTCACTTGGCCTACTCAAACATAAATCAGGTCCCCATGTTTTAGCTCGATTTCACTTGTCTGGATTATTCATTGCTCCCCACATTTTTTAGATGCAGAATGTTTCCTCTCACTGAGGAGCATTTAAAGAAAGGGGAGAGGAAACGCTTCTGGGGTTTCACTGAGCTCATGTCAAATCTTGAAAATATATTCTCTGTATAAGCCACCGGCAGTAGATCTACTTTTTCTAGTTTAAAAAGGCACCTTAGCTAAGTTTTTTTCCTTGCTTTCTGCTGCCTCTGCTACACTCTCGTTTCTTCTAGCCAGTGATTCTGAATCTGAGTAATACCCACACTTCATTAGGCTACTGTAGACTCTGAAATATATTAGAGGTATGTGACCCTCTCATGAAGAACTAAACCACTGTCAGATTGAAATGTGCCTGCTGGAAAATTGAATGACTCTTGTCTGACCAACTGTATTCCTTCTCTGATATGTAAATTTCAACTAGAAGTCAAAAATTGGTGTAAAATTATGTAGAGAGATGTGATACACATGTATCTAGAGCCATAAATAGCTACCTGTGGATCTAAGTGTTCTATAATATAAACAGATAAATATTCATCTATGACACCCATAATATGCATAGATATAATCTGCATGTATTTAGAGTCATTTAGTTACTTTTAAATTATACATAGAATTGGTTGCTAAGTATTTTGGTGTTTGTATCATTCTTACATTAACCTTTCTCCACAAAAGTTAAGTACATGTACATGTTTAAATGCAGTATTATTATTTCCCTATTTTTTTAATATATCGGTTATCATGCTGGAATCTCAGTACCACTCAGATAATGACCTTCACTAGAAATAGAGAGTAGTTCTTAATTTTTCTTCTGATTCTCACCTTTTTTCATAGGGTTTTTTTTTTTTTTAACTCATCACACTATAAGAAACAGATAACATTGCTTTAAAAAAAGAGACCTGTAAATTTGAGTTTCTCCAGCAATTCCAGCACTACTATCTTGTGGAGATTACTCAGTAAAACAAGTTTTACTGGTAATGACCCATGTATTAATTCTCATTATTATAAGAATTAGCGTGTAAACATGCAAAAACTGGAAATGCTTTGGTTTGGCTGGATCTGATAATTATAGGTGAGGCTTCCCCATCCTATTTGCAAATGAAAGAACTTTAAAAATTCTGGACTTTTTTGGTCATAGGTTTGGTTTCAACAAAGGAAGACATCTTGAGAGAAAATACTTTGTAATGAAAAGAATCAACCAGTTGTGGTTTGAAAGCTGTGCTTGGAAATAAAATTGTGACCACGATGATGTGATCTGCCCGAGGATTTTACCCAGCAATGCTGAATGAGGATGATGGATGTGTCACCTCCTGGACACCTGCTCTGCTCATTTGGGATATTTTTGTAGCCCAGGTTGCAGAGATACCCATCCTCTTTTATACAGTGTCTGCCACTGAGCTACAGGACAAGCACTGACATTAATTACACTGATCGCTTAGGCTTGTGCAGACTCAAGGTTTCTCCTTTAACTAAATTTTGATAGTTTTATATTTCACATTATTTTCTTCTTGAAGTCACTGGAGTGAACAGTACTGTCATGTAGTTTAGTTGCATTCCTCATGTTTTCAGTAATTAGCCCCATTTCCATACCCTAAATATATGAAAAGATTCTCCTGTCTTCTCTTGCAAACAGGCTAAAACAGCTCCTAAGGGAGGCATTTCAGAGCATGGCTATACAAAATGTGTTTTAGAAAACAAGCACAGTGCAGTGCCCAGAAATAATTTTTGCTTGGCTTTGAGCTGAATGTTTGATACCCCCTCCAAAGCTTAATGTTGCAGCTTCCTATTCTTCTACACCCTCAAATATGGGTAAACATTTCCAAAAAAATAAAACACAGATATTAATTGGTTCCAGACTATTAATTAGCTGAGGCCCAGGTGAGGACACTCTTGAAGAGTGAAGAGGGGATGCTGTAGCAGGAGGGAAATGCCCAGGGCAGGTGATTTCTGGGCGCTGACATTGGAGCAATAACCCCTCTCAAAAGTGCTGTGAGGCTGGCTGTGGCTGCTCCTGGCACCAGCACCGAAGAGGGGATGCTGTAGCAGGAGGGAAATGCCCAGGGCAGGTGATTTCTGGGCGCTGACATTGGAGCAATAACCCCTCTCAAAAGTGCTGTGAGGCTGGCTGTGGCTGCTCCTGTCACGAGCACCCATTCCCCTCCTGGTCTGAGCTGTTCCCTCCCATTTCCAGTGAGGCTCCACTGGCCTCTGTGGCTGTGGCAGTGCTCTGATGCCCACCACAGCTGGCTCTGCTGCTCCCAGAGGCACACATCTACAGAGCCCTTCACCACGGGAGGGGCTGTGGGGGTTCTTTGGAAATGAAATACAATGCTCCTGTGCCGAGATGCCAGATATTCCCCATTTTCAGTAACTTCGTGCCTGCTGTTCCCATGGAAACAAGAGGGAGCTCTGCACACACATGGTCCTGCTTGCAAGTAGCTGTGGATTGTCAAGGAAGATCTGTGATGCACCAGGCAGCTGAAGGGTTTGGGTTTAGTTTTCCTATGAAAATGCTAGCTTTGAGCTGAATACAAGAATTTTTGGACTGTACCCCAAGTCTTGCCTGTAACTTCCCACCTTAAAGCTTGTACATTCTATAATTTGTGAATGTCTAATACTCTGTTCTCATGATTTTTCCAAATTCAGAGATCACCATAAATAGCTGTTGCATGTCCCTGAATCACAGTCCTGTGTCAGGTATCAGTCTGCCCTAGAGGTAATGAAAATCCTGAAGCTCTTCAGTGCAGGGCTGGCTCATTTAGTTTAGAACTCACTTGTTTGAGTATTCCACAAAAAGCAGACCTTTCCAACAGAGTGGGTATGAGATAAGAAATAGCAGAGCAGGAGGCAGATGAACAGAGAAACTCAAGAAAGCAGTGAGAGGAAGCCCAGTATCCTGCCTTGCTGGGCAGTAGTGCCAGAACTGCAGGTAAACACAGAGGAGAAGAGAGGATGTTGTGGGTCGTGGTCAGATGCAGGTGATAATTCAGAAAAGAAAGGTAAACTGATCAGCCCATCTCCACACAGAAGACAAAGGTCAGAAAGGAGAAAAATTACAGGCTTTGGAAGATCCTACTTTTGTGGCCAGTTGGCTATTGCATCTTTCTCTAAATATTTTCAAACATAGTAAAAAACAGAAAGCAAACAAACAAACAAACTGCAAATCTAATTGGAAAAAGAAGGCAAACCCATTAAAGTATACCCTTTCGGTTGTTTGATCAATACTGTTAAGACTAAAGAAAGTAAAAGTTCTTTCCTTTTTAGGATTTTGAGCTGAACAACGAGCTGAAAATGAATGTGTTAAATTTGCTGGAGGAAGTTTTGAGAGACCCTGACCTTCTCCCCCAAGAAAGGAAAGCTACTGCAAACATACTGAGGTAAATGCATTTGTAATTATTTCCCATGTTAACTGCAGTACAGAGTGAGATAGCTGGGGGACTGGCTATCCGAGAATTCACAGGTTTGGGTTTTCCTCCAGAGTATTGAGTTTTGAATGATTGCTCGGTGTTTTATGAGCCATAAAACAGAGCCTGTTTTAAGTTTCATTCATAAAAAATACCTGTATTGGAAAACTTTGCTGCAGAACAGCTGACAGCCATGAGTTCAGCCTTCAAGTATGAGTGAAAACAGCCCTGTCTACAAAGTGTGAATATTTTATAGCCACTGATTTTCATGTAAATCATTCTACATTACTGAGGAGCAGTAAAAATTTAAAGACTAAGCACTGATTAAATGAATTAGTTGAAACGTTTGAAGACTGAAGAGTGATTAAAGTAAAACATCAGGAAAACACAGATAAATCTATGGTGTGCTTTGTTAACATTTCAGTAAGTATTCTGCAGGTAAGCCAATAAGGGTGCAATAGTGTATGCCTGCATTTTCTAAGACCATTTGACAGATTTACCAACAGATACGTGGAAAAAAAAGTGGCTGAAAAGTTGTTCACTTGTGAGGACAAGCATCAAACAAAAGATAAGAAACACAGATAAGTTCTGATTAAAAGCACCTTTCTCTTTACATAAATAAAAATAGTCCTCCTTTTAATAATACTGTGTGTGCTGCTATTGCAAGTGAAAATAATAAGTTTGTTTTATGTGTTTCTTTGGAAGAAACAGCAAGTCAAGAGAGCAAGAAGGATGAGGATGATATGGGTTTTGATAATATGTGTGACAGCAAAGGTTCTACTCACAGTGGGAAAAATTACCTTAAAACTTTCAGCTTCTTAAGAAAATATTTGAAAACAAGCCTGGGCTGGCTGTTCCTGGCAGAGTACAGGGATGGATTTATAGGCCTTCACCATACAAGTTGGTCAACAATTTCCTGTACCCAGTTTCAAAATAGTCAATTTCCACTAGCAGTTGCATCAGAAAATGGACCTTTGTATTTATGTGTAGACTATGAATTGTCTCTGTTTGTATCCTTTCACTGCTGTTCTAGGAAATGGTTGTTACTGTTTATCCTCTCTTCCCTCCTAGAACTGATTACTGAGTACCTGAGCACACTGTCTGATACACCAGTGAATACAGTTCATCACATACTTCCTTTTTTCCGAATTTTCAAAAATTCAGACTGCATTTTTGACCATTCTCTGAAATTTCATGCTCTATTTCTTTTGCAAAGAAAAAAATGGAAAAAAAGCTTTTTCTTTTAGCCTTGGCTAAAAAATCCTTTATTGCTTTTCAAGACTGGCAGTGCTGCTAAATATACATGGATGCTGGACAACTTGATGTGAAATATTTCAATCCTACTTCAATGTGAATTAAATTTCAATACAATTATTCCCCTTTCACTTGGAAGGGGGAGGTGTTCAGATCACCTCAGGGAAATGTCTGGTAATTAAGAGTGATTTCCAGAGTTTAACAAAGCACTGTGATTACTCGTGGAGACACAGGCTCTCAGCAAGGCTATATGGTCAACTGGGTGAAGGGAATTACAGGATCTAAGGAATAATCTGCTGTTGTTGGCGTGTAACTTTATCTGTGATAGTGACACAGGAGTGCCCGTTCCTTTATTCTTCCACAGTCCTTAAGTTTTAGTGCACATTATTAAAATAGAAATATTTGTAAGCTTTAAAAAACTCTGATGGACTTCCTGGTCTAAGTAGGGACCTGCTCTCCTGTGGAGACTGTGAGCACTCAGTCCTGGCACCATCTCAGGTCCTGGGGCATCCAGGGGTCCCTCTGCTCCTCCAGCTCCTCAGTATGGTGGTGGGTTCAGAGGCAGAACTAGCTGTTCTTTGGCAACTTAACTTTGCAATATTCAGAATATAAATGGGGGAGTAGTTTCTGTCAGGGGATTTAGCTGTTCTGGCAGGTTGAAAACATCCTTGTACAGTTCTGGAACTGATTTCATGGAGGATGAGAAACGAGCATTGTCGGGAGAGATGACATTGACCTGCCTGAGTCCTGTCTGATGGCACAACTGCACGAACCCAGAGGGCAAACAGGTTTCCAGTGCCAGAGGGAAAAAGGCTTTTTCTACATTACCACTAAAAACGAAAGTGCTGCACGTGGTGCAAGAGGAGGATGTGATGGCACGGGGTTTGTTCTGTGCCCCCACACTGCCGTGGCTGGTTCAGTAGGTCAGGCCAAGCACTGAACCTGTTCTGCCCCAGACTGGGAGAGCTCTCGCTGTTTCTTGTCTTCAGAGATCACTGTTTACTGCAGGGGGGAACAACGTTGCTGCTGACCCAGAAGTGCTCAGCTTCGGGCCAAGGTTGCACTGAGCCACCCTGAGGATGCTCCATGTCCTGCAGTGTCCTCCCTGCAGCATCGATCCCTTTTCTGCATCACAGTGGGGATTCTCTGTCGTGTCAGGTTACAGTCAATGTTCCGAGTGTTGAGAGAGGGCCTGCACTGTAAAAATAGTTTCCTGAGCTCCTTCAGCCATCCATAGGCTCTGACAGCCATTATGAAGGGTTTGCATTACTAAAGAACCCTGTGGTGGGACCCTGTGTTTACCTGAAGCACCAAACCACAAAACAAAGTGCAGTCAGGGAATGCAGAATTCCTGCCACAGCCGATCCCTGCCATGGAGGAGATCCTCTCCACCAAAATTCTCTGAATTTAGGCACCCTGGCTTTTCCTCCATGGACGGTGACAGAACACAGGCAGGGACTTGCTGTGAATCCCCCCAGATGTCCTAAAGGCACTCTTGCAGAATGTGCAGAGGTGCTCCCAGGCTTTGTGTTCCTCTCTTGGTTCCTGTTCAGTGTCTGGCTTGGAGAAAAGGTGCTCAGCCTGTGCCCTGCTACTTGGAGAGATGTCGTCTTTCTAGTTTTCTTCTGAATTGAGACCTTTCATCTAATACTGCATAGAGGGGAAATATAAATTACCTGGAACTGAAAGGCTTTTTTTGCTGTTGTTAGAAACCAATTTGTTTGAAGATTTCTGACAGCATGCTTTTTGTAAGAAAGCACAGATCTGTCATAACTAGAAGTTTTGACGAAACTTCATTCAAAAGGTTTCTCTGGGACAGGCTGAAAATGGGAAGAAGGAATAATCCAGCTGATGTGGCCTTCATAAAAATAGTCACTCACCCACTTGCTAAGTGAGCGCTATAAAGTAGGCTTTTTTTTGTTGTTCTGCAGAGGTGCTTGCTGCAGGCATTTTATCTAAAACATGTATTCTATCAGAATTCTGGGCTGCCTGTCAGCTGTCACTGTGGGCCTTGGCTTCCCCATATCTCAGTTTTTGTAGTGTATTCTTGAGTCTGAAAGGTTGACAAATGCATAATGGGCTTAGGACAAGCAGTTCTTGTGAAAAATTCAATTTTAAACATTTGTGAAAGAAAATTCATGCTTTCTGAGGCTTAACATTGGTATTTTTTATGTCTCCTTGAAGGGTATTGCGTAAAAATATGTCTTTTTATAAGCTGCCCCAGCCTTTGCATGCATGTCCATGTATGTGCATAGACTTTCCTTGGAAAATCTATCCCCTTGTCAGCAGAGATCAGAGGAGCAGGAAAGGTTGGTTTGTGTTCCAAAGATACATCATGGTCAGTTCTGGGAAAGGCTCTGTTTAGAATATGAATGACAAGGAAAATGTTGATGGGAGATGCTGAGCTGCTTCATGCCTTGAGTCATCAAACAAAGCAGCTGGTACTTCTTGCATGATGGGATTTCTGTTGTGTGGACTGACAGGGTTTCTCTTCAGGGTAAAAAAGCTTTTTATAATTCAGAATCTGTTCTGAAAGCTAGGCAAACCTATCAATGTATGTTTTGCTTGAATTTTTATCAGCCTTATTGACTAACCCCTGAAATCTAGATAAAATTAAATTGATAATGAAGCAGGAAGGTATAAATTCAGACTGAACAGCAGTGAATAAATTTGATAGATAACCCTATATGGGGAAAAAAAGGTTCTTTCAAGAAACAGCTCTTCTTCAGACTAAACATAGATGAAATCCAGGGATATGCAGATGTCAAAATGTGATGGATGAACAATTTTTCTGCCTTGTATGATCTCACCAAACAACACATTTCAGGCTCTCTACCTTGCACTAGCTTTTAAGTATTTTTTATATGCCTTATGTACCACAGAGGAAGGAGGAGACACATGTAGAAATTTTCAAATAGAAAATTATTTTAATATTTTGGGCTGGTCAAGCATGAAGAATAGTGAGAGAGAGAGAGAGAGAGAATCTTGGTGATTCTAAGAATTAGAAAGGTAATTCTGTTATATTTTCTTCATTTCGGAAGGTGCTGGAGGTGTCACCCCGTTGAGTCCTCCCTGAGGGTGACACTGCCCAGGAGAGCCCCTCTGTGCCTTTGCTTTCTCTTGTGACTCTTTTCACAAGGATCTGCTTCTTCCCAGCTCACAGGAGCTCTCTAGGGAGTGCAGTGGGAGCTGTCCAAGCAGGACTGGTCAGCCCAGTGAGTGTCCCCAGTCCTCTGTTGAACCTGGGTGTCCCAAAAGTGACAACAGCACAGACTGAAGTGGAAGATGCTATTGATGCTATTGAAAAAAATACCATTATCCAGGCTAGAGATCTGTCCTCTGCACACTTCAGTGTAGAATATTTCTGGATACCAGAAAAGTTGGTTTTGTTTTCTTTCATGAGATCACTGTGCTAGAGAAAAAGCATCCGTTTAGAAGGAGGGATTGAATGGGGCAGGGGGACAGGGCCTGTGTGGTTTTCATTGCTAGAGGTTCTTGTCACAGGATGAACAACACCTTCCTGAGGCACCCAGGCATGAGGTACAGCACAAAATAAGCTGCTCTGCAGGACAGATTGCCAGGCTATTTAAGGGACTGAGGCTGCACTCTGTTATTATCTGGCCAAGAAGCTTAGGGATCTCCTGGAGAGGTAGACACGCCTTGCCTGTCAGACACAAGGTGCTTCAAGCCCTCATGAATTAAAAAGAAAGGTGTTTTGTGTGGATGTGGAAGGCTGCAAATGAAGGAGGCTTCTGAGATCCTGTCTGTGTGTATCTGCATTTGATTTTAGCCTAGCCCTCAGTTTGGCAAACCAAGAGGAAACAGCAGCAGCCCCCAGCAGAAGAACCTGGTGTGCTGGGCATAAAACCCTTCTGCACACCCACCTGGTGCAAACTCATGTCTCATGCCAGAGCTGAGGTCTCCAGGCAAAGTGATGCTTTCCCCTTATGGCTTTCCCTGGTGCATGCAGAGTCTGCCCTGCAGAGTGCACTGGTAGGGAACTGGAGGGACCTGTTGCTGTGGGTGTCCTTCTGAAGTCGTCAGCAGGACCTTGGGAAGGGTCACCTGAACTGTCCTGGGGAATTCAGCTGAGCAGGACCCTCTGCAGAGAGCCTGACCCAGGGCCCACCTGTACCTGCACCTTCATCCCGATGTTAAACTAAACCTCCCCGGAAGGGAATCTGCCCAGCAACTTCTGGGCACATTGTTGTGTCCTTTCAGACGGCCTTTTACATTCTGACTTAGCTACTTCTCCCTAAATCTTCTCACTCCTGTATTACATAAATCCGGTGTTTTCACGGTTTCTTTGGGTCTGTGTTTTCCAAATGAAGGGGTAAGATCTTGTAATTATGTGCAAGTATGCTGCATCACGGTAGATGGTGTTCAATCAATACTTACTTTCGCCTGGTTAATTTTTGACCCATTACTCTGAAATAACTATAATAATCACAGGTTTTCTGTAGCAGAATTGGAAACACTCATTAACACTTTTATTACTGAAAGGAAATAATGTCCTTGCTACAAGTAAAAGCTGCAGCTCGCTGTCCATT
Organism: Corvus brachyrhynchos; assembly: GCF_000691975.1. Classification (NCBI taxonomy): domain Eukaryota; kingdom Metazoa; phylum Chordata; class Aves; order Passeriformes; family Corvidae; genus Corvus; species Corvus brachyrhynchos. The sequence continues at coordinate 36,199 of NW_008237406.1, forward strand.
TCCACACTCTGAGCTCAGTGTGGGACACTGAACAGGACAGTTTCCAGGATTCATTAGCTGAGAGATATTAAACCTCCATGGAAATATTTTACCTTACATGTCTCTGATGCTGTAACGGTTTATACACTTTTACTTGAAGAAAGACATGAGTTTTTAGGTAACAGATTTTTTTTATCTCCTCAATTGCAGTTTTAGGATTTATTTGAGATAAACCATTTTGCTGATCTATGGTAAGGTTTTCCCATAACCATGGAAGATTTTATTTATATAGGATGTTTTGTTATTTTATTATTCAGGACTCTTTCTCAGGATGATCAAGATGATAACCATTTGAAAATAGAGGATATCATTCAGATGGTAAGTTCATCTTGAGAGTTAAACATCAATACTCCTATAGAAATGTTGTGGGTTTTCATCAATAAAATGTAACACAACTGCAACGTGTTAAGTATTTCTGACAGATACACTGTTCTTTTATACCAAGAATGTCCATTTCAGTTTAGAGATTGTAAGAATTTGAAGGCCATATCAAAAATGAACTTGTCAAAACTTCAGTATTTGGACATAAATCTCAAGATTTTAAAAAGGGGAAAGATATTAATAGATATGAAATTATAAGTGCAAAATATGCGGAGTTTAATTAACCTACATTCATACTCCTGAGCTGGTGTGTGCTTGTACCTCTGTGAGTTTCCAGCCTGGTGTTTGTGTCGTTTGCAGTTGTTATTAATTCTTATTTCTCCTTATCCTGAAGTTAATTGCAGCCCCGTGTTGAAGGTTGCCAGGCAGCTGCTCATGCCCTGTGGCACACAGAGAGACCCCTCAGTGTTCTCCTTGCTTTTGCAGCCAGACTGCCCCAAGCCCGAGTGCTTTGAGACGCTGTCGGCCATGGAGCTGGCGGAGCAGATCACCCTGCTGGACCACGTCGTGTTCCGCAGCATCCCCTATGAGTGAGTGTCCCCTGGGGGGACGGGCCACCGGCCGGGCAGCACCGGCCCCGGGCTCTGCTCCTGAGGAAAGGGCGTCGCACATAAAAGCATCGTGTGGTGTAAATAGGGTCACGGTGCGGGAAATTAGGATGGGGTGATAGGGCACAGGGGATTAAGAGAAAAATAAGTCTTCTGTACAATATTTACCGTTTCAGACAGCATTAAAAATGGTATAGCGAGATGCTGGAATTAGTGTAAAGCTGTGTTATTAGCTTCCAGCAAATTGAGGTATCCTTGAAATCTGCTTAGGCTGTGGTTACAGACAGACTCTCTGCTGTGTTTATGAAGATCTTGTTGGCTTTTTTCTCTCCCATCAATGTCTAGAGAGTTCCTTGGGCAGGGCTGGATGAAAGTGGATAAAAATGAGAGAACGCCCTATATTATGAAAACTAGTCAACATTTTAATGATGTAAGTACTCTCAAATACAGATTTGCTTTCTAGGAACCCCATGGACTGTCTCTGACCTCTGGAACAAAAATACTGGGTTTTGTTGCAGTGTGATGTAATGTGTTATCTAGTAGTGACTTTATGTTGCAGCCTTTTTGTAATTAACCATTTAAATCAAAGCAGATGAAGATTCTTGTTTCCAGTAATTGGTACTCAGCATTTCAGTGGCAATTTAAGAGAAGAACATTTTAAACTGTAGCACATTGCCTTTCAGCCTACTGAAGAAACTGCATTTTCTCCAGACAAATATAACACCAGTTCTGTGTAATGAATGTCCTTTGGATCCCTAAACATGTCTTTGCTCTCTATTATTTTCCTTGATTTGTACTGAGAGACTTCCCAATCAGGGAGTCTCTGATGGCTTTATCATTAGTTTATCACTGATGGCTTGGAGACCTTCCCATTGCATCCCCAACCCTTCACTGCTGTCACCATCCTCTCCACCTGCCTCAAGCTCTGTTTTCAGTGTTCCCTGGGTTTATCAAGAGCCATCATTTCCATCCTGCGCTGGTTGGGGGTTGTTCTGCCTTGTCCCTTAATTAGTGACATGTTAGAAGGGATCGTGCTTCGCTTCCCTGAGTCCCTGCCTCTCCCCGTGGCCAGATGAGCAACCTGGTGGCCTCGCAGATCATGAGCTACGCCGATGTTCCCTCGCGGGCCAGCGCCATCGAGAAGTGGGTGGCGGTGGCCGACATCTGCCGCTGCCTGCACAACTACAACGGCGTGCTGGAGATCACCTCGGCCCTCAACAGGAGTGCCATCTACAGGCTCAAGAAAACCTGGGCAAAGGTGTCCAAACAGGTGAGAAGGACACGGCCACGGGCGGGGGGGTCCCGGTTCCATCTGTAACCGTGTCCAGGGGTTGAGACGGGAATCCTCCTGTAAATATTTCTGCTTTTCCACCGCGTGGAACTGGCATCTCCTGTCCAGGTCTTTTGTAGTTAGATTTTTTATCTGTGGGAACAAACTGTTTTCAACATAATTGGCAAGTGTCAAAGACTATTGGGCCTGACGTGCTGAAATGTTCAAGTAAACTAAATTTAGGCATTTTTTGATAGACACATCTGGGTGGTTACAAGCTATGGTTAAAGTCTGGCCAGCTGCCTAAAATAGGAACTGCCTGTGCAGAAAGCCTGAAAGAAGGTCAGAACCGCTCAAATTCATGAGTTTTTTTCTTCCCAGTAGGGGATGGTTGAGAAAAAGTCTTCTTTCTCATTAAGGAGCTCAAGTTCAGGTGCAGTGAACACCTCTCTTTAACCCTTACCTGGCTGCTGAGAATGTCAGCAGAAGCTGTGAGAATGACTGCCAGCCTCAAAAGAAAAACACTCACATGAAAAAAAGGCCTGTTGGGATGAAGATAATCCAGTCTTTTATGTTCTGTGTTCTAAATGGTTCAGAGAAATACAATTAAAATACATTCTGACTGTACACCTTCTCCAGTCAGCTTTTTCTCAGCTGCTTCGTAGCTGCTGCTATGTTATTCTATTTAAAAATCTGTTAAAAATCCTTTAAATACAAACTGTTGTGAGTTTACCTCCAAAAAGTGTTATGGATAGAATTATTTTTATTTTTAAACTTCTCAATTAAAAAAGAAAAAACCAAACCCACAGCAGATTGATGTTGTGGCACAGTCCTGTGGCACCTATTGGGAATGCAATCTGGGTTTTTCATCAGCCTGCTTCTTAGAAGAAAGTGACTCTGTCTGCCTACAGCTCTCTCTTAATTGGAAATTCAGTTTCAAATATGATGAATTTCTTATCATTCTCTACACTCAAGTCTCAAGTCAGTAGCAAAAACAGTCTGAAAATCAAATTTATTTCACTTAAGAAGGAACCAGGGTCTGATGATGGCCACTGAAAGTGATTTGTGTAAGACATGAATGTATTCTCATTTACATACTCAGCTTTTACCTGGAACTTGGAGGCAAAATCAGCTCAGTGCAAGCTCCAAGGCAAGGAACAGCCCTTGCTGTCACCAACTTCAGTAAATGCAGCTGAGGACCCTCAGCAACATGTAGGATCTGTTATATTCTTGTGTGCACAGCAAACTGAATTCCTGACCATTAATTTAATAAACCTGTGGGTTTTCCTCCATTTGCAGGGTAATAATATTAGCATAAATACAGGTTCTGTGTATCACTCATAGGAAAATCTTTAAAGCTGCCTAATCTCCATTTTCAGAAAGACAGGAGGAACTGCAGTAAAGCTTAATTCTTAATGCCTGTTTTGCTACTCCTGAAAATGGGGTGGGGATGATAAGTGAATGACACCTTTGCTACAGTCTAATTCCAGTCATTTACGTGCACCAGCAATGACATTTGTAATGCATTTTCTTTCTAGACAAAAGCTCTCATGGACAAGCTTCAGAAGACTGTGTCATCTGAAGGAAGGTTTAAAAACCTGAGAGAAATGCTCAAAAAGTATGCCTCCCTACAGTATACAACTGTGTTTTGTTATAAGAAGTGGATAGTTCATGTTAAAGATTAATTGCATTTGATTAAGCTTTAATAATTAATATCTTTCTTGCCTAATAACCTTTTAAAATCTAGGTTGGTTCTATTTGGCATTATTGTTTTGCTGAATATGCTGTGATTTAATACCCCTGGTGGATAAACATAGTAGCTCCAGAGAATTACTGAAACAAATGAAACTATTTTTCTGTGTGAACATTCCCTGTTGGGGTTTTATGTACACTGATAAACTTTTTCAATAACTGTAAAGTCAGCTTTATAAATTAAAGATTTATGGAAAACAGGATTGTTCTAGTTAAGTTTAGGGCTTGGGACTAAGCCTGAGTCAGGTCACAGACCCGTTCATATGACAATAAACTATGTTTCTGACAATAAATTATGAGAGGAACATAGGGACAGGACAAAGGCTCAGGGACATTTCTTCTCCTCTGGCCTCCCAGCCTGCTGGAAAACAGCCTGTTTCTTTTATGCAGCAGTCCTTGAATATTGTTTTCTTTAATTGATTTGCCAGATTGCATTTGACATTCTGTAATTTTGGTATCCAGGATATTCCGTGTCAAGTGTTCCGCAATTTATGTGCTGATTCCAGCTGTATAAAAACCTGGATTTTTCTGAGTTTTGTAATTGGAAGCAGGCTTTTCAGAATCGAATGGCACAACTACTTCAAGTGATCTTGAGAGAAGCTGACAACTGAACAGCCAGAATAATTAATGGTATATTTAAAAATTGCCATTAATATTAGATATTGGGCAGAATGCATTCAATTTGTCACAGGCAGAGCAAACACAACTCTAGCAGAGGCAGAGGAGCTGTTTGTCCTGGAAAGGAATGCAACCCATTGCTTAGAAGCAGGCAAAGTAATAAAGAGTTTGTGTGAGTTAGAAAAAAATGCATTTGCAAAATGTAGCTACAGGAAAATAATCTGATTTGTTGATTTACAGCTGTAACCCACCTGCTGTTCCCTACCTTGGGATGTACCTGACTGACCTGGCATTTATTGAGGAAGGAACACCCAACTTCACTGAGGAAGGCCTTGTCAATTTTTCCAAAATGAGAATGGTAATTTTCAGTTTCTTACATGCTTCACCAACAGGTGTTTAATTGCGTGTGTTAATTATTGATTTCATTGTAACTCCTCTGAATGTAACTTCGGGGAAGGTGTTTTGGTGGTGAGAGCAATTCCTTGAGGCAGTCTTCTATCACCACCTTCTGGCAGGCTGGGTATTTTCACAGGCTGAATTTGTCCCCAGTTTACTTTCTGAGAAATGACAGCAAAAGCAGCTGCCTGAAGCTCATGAAGGAGCAACAAAAAGCTTTCCTAAAAAACCAAAATTACAGG
>NW_008237406.1:41477-56118 GCF_000691975.1 Corvus brachyrhynchos
AGCAGGAAGCAGTAATCACAATGTTCTTTTCAAAGTGTGCCCTGGTCTATCTGAAGAGCACTTTTAAGTTGATGCTTCTCTCACTGCCATGTAATGCTGTTTTGTAACAGCTCCTCAGAGGGAGGCATGGAAATTTCTCCTCTCATTTCAGCTTAATGCCCATCTTAAAAGCAGGGAGGTTTCATTATGGGAAGGGGAGAGCCAGGGTGGTTCACTTGGGGCTGACTGAGGAATAAATGTTTGACTTGGGAAAGTGAAGTCCTTGGGAGCTGTTGGAAGATGACCTCTACCCTCCCCTTCCATCCTCCCAAGCTAAATGGAATAATTTGGTGCAAAATTATGGCTTTGTGTGGCTTAGCTGGAGTCAAACTGGTTGCACTTACATACCCGTGTTCTTTTGAAAGATCTCACATATTATCAGGGAAATACGGCAGTTCCAGCAGCCCTCCTACCGCATCGAGCACCAGCAGAAGGTAAGGCTCCTGCCTGCTACTGAAATCAGCGCTGTGGCAGCAATTACCTGTGAGGTACAGCTGTCATTGAAAGCTAAAATTGGTGTTTTCTGCTCCCACGCATGGAGGAGAGGACAGACGGACACACAGACGGGTCTTTGGGGCGGTGAGACCCTCACCCTGCAGGGGCTCTTTGTTTGATGCCTTCTAAAGAAGCTTTTTGCTCCTTTGGAAGGTCCCTGGGGATTTGCAGCCCACGAGAGTGTGAGGGGTTCAGAGGGAGGTATGTTCTCCCTGCCCTGAGACCATGCACTGAGGGTCAGGAGATGCCCCGAGCACCTGCTGAGGCATCCTGCAATTCCTTTCCCCTTTGTCCTTGGGAGTGATGCAACTGTGACCAAAGCCGGTCTGTGCCTTCAGAGAAGGTTCATCTCAGACTCCAGACGAGCAGCTTGGGTTGAGGTAACCTGGCAAAGGATTTGCCCTTTCCTAAGAGGAGTTAATCCTAATGAATTCCCAGAGTGCTGCAGCTCCATCTTTATGCCAGCAGCATTCCAAGGAGCTGTGTGGTTTCTCAAGAAAACAACACGAGGGGATCTCAAGATCCAAAATGTGCTGAAAGGGAAAGGAAGGCTGGGAGGTTCCTATGGCAGTTCCATGCAGTCTGTCCATCCGTGTTTCCCCGTCCAGGTCACTCACTACCTGCTGGACAAGACCCTGATCATCGACGAGGACACCTTGTACGAGCTGTCCCTGAAGATCGAGCCCCGGCTCCCCGCCTGACGTGCCCGCCCCGCTGCAGACAGCTCTGGGACAGTGAACAGAACCATGCATGCCACCTCCTATAGACAGCAAGATGAATTCTGAGAAGAATGCCAGCTCTCTTGTCCAGCAAGAGATACAGAGTCTCACAGCCTTTCCCTCTCAGGAAACACAAATGAGTGTTGGAGGTGAAAGACAAAGACTCTTCCTACCCAGCTTAAGCAATTTCTGCTTTGCAAAGATCATGTTTGGCATTAGGGATCATGATTTAATGGGAAACAGGAGACTTTCCTGTGAACAGGCACTCATTGCAGCCATCTCACATGAGAAATTAAGGGTACAGATTTAAATGGTGGTAATATATTCAGGTGTATTAGGATAAATAAGCAAAGTGAGGTGGCTGGGTTGATGGCTAACTATGTGTTCACTGAGGCAGTAATGGCTGTGGTGTTCTCATATTGTGGTAATTTCATTCAAAAATCAGGATTTTAGCAGTCATCTACTACTTTGGAGTGATACTGACAGCATCTAGTAACTTCAGATCTGCAGTTGTTTGAAACACCCGCTGTACATTTAATGCTACTCTTTATAAAACATTCTCTTCTTTCAGTGTCTCGCCAGCCTTTTCTAAGGTGACTGATTGTATCTGTAAAAATGATTTGTAAATATATTTTTCATCAGTGAGAGTATTTACAGCATGGAGAGCAAATGGACTGGTGGAATAGTTGTAAATAGTTGCCAGCTGGGAAGGTGAGGGATCAGGAGGGGTGGTGCAGAGGAGGGTGAGTGACGTTGCACACAGCCCTGGAAGAGGCACTTTATTTTCCTGCGCCTCCTGCAGCTTCTCTGACAAGTCAGGCTACAGAGCACTTTCTGGACACACTGTGGAGAGAAATACATGTCTGCCTGGCAGCAGGCGGTGATCAGCAGTGAACACTTGGAGCTGGAGTGACAGTTTCGTTCTGCGTGGAATCGGTGGTTTGAAAAATGTGTATCTTTTTGTTGTTGTTCAGCCATTTGGCACTGACTTAGCTCTAAAATTGAACCTGTCAGTGGCAAACATTGAATGCCAGCAAACACAAACTATATATTTTTATCTGAGCTAGTAATTATCACGTGCATATGTTTGAGAAAACGTGCTATTTGTAAATGTTTTCAGAGCCTCTGCTTTTGTGATGTACCAGGTAGATAGATGTCATTTCTACAGTAGTTGGTACTTCTTGTATTTTCCTCATCAAGAGTGGCCTGTTGTAGCTGCATGGGAAGTTAGCTCAAATGCTATAAAGGACATCATAGCATAAAACACAGGTGTTATCACTGTTGAAAACAAAAATTGGCTGGAAAAGTGTCCTTACTTTTCCAATGATATTCAGCCAGTTGAAGAAATAGGGCTATATCACCGTATACCTCCCTTAAATCCTCTCAGGGAGAAAGGTGTTTAAAACAGATTGTGACTGAGGCCTATTTGATCTGACATATCTTACACAGTCATGATGCTTCTTAACGCTGGCGATGAAAAATGGACCTGCCCGGCTTGTGGTTTTTGTCTTTATTTGCACTTTAATTACACTGCTGGCCCAGCCCAGAGCTGCACAATGAGTTCCATTCGTTCTGTCTGAGTGTGACTGCCAGCACTTACAAATGTACCTTAGCAGCTGTAAGTTTCATTAAGGTCCTTCTCCACAAGGACCATCTCCTTGTAAATAACTGCATGGGGAAGTGTCCCCGATACTGGAAAATTCCTCCATTAGAAAAGCAGACAGCAAGGGAGATGGAAATGCTAGGAACACTTTAAATAGTTCTGGCTAATGATTGCTGTAGAAATGTTACTTATAGAAGCTTTTTATTGTAAAAAATGTGTTTATTTCTTTTGACTAATGATTGACAAGAAGCTGATTGCATCCCAGTGCATGATATGAGGAGAAAAAAAAAGAGCATGGTTTATTTGGACCACAAAACCAACTGTGTGTTTACTGTAAAGCAGTTACCAGGCAGTAGTTTCATAAAACACTTCGAAGTCATGGAGCAACAGGGAAAATGTGGTCCAAAAAGTGATTTCTTAAGTTGGTTTTATTGTTTCTTTGTTAACAAAGAAAATGTCTAACAGCTGTCAGTGTCAATGGGCATCTGTGTTATACGCTATAAAGTGCTGCTTTATCTGCCTGTACCCATTTAACCAAATCTCCTTCATGTTCTTAGGGTTACAGGGTACAAATCCTCATCGTGCTCCTGTCACAGTTCATTGTTCTGTGCTCCACACGTGTGTGTTGGTCAGAGCACTCGATGCATTTCAGCGCTGGCTCACAGGGCTGTGCTGTGCTCATGTGACGAGAGGAGGGGGGCAGATGGGCCTTTCCAAAGGGGCTGAGCACCCAGAGCTTGAAATCTGGGAATGTGGTAGTTCAGCCCCTTTGGGGAAGCACATCCTGCTCATATGCCAAAGGTTGCCTCTTGTCCCAGTGGCCAGTTTAGGTCAGAATCAGGAGAGTTGCATGCTTGATCTGTGTTTGTAGCAACAGCAGCAGCAGCAACAAAATTTGTTAAAAATTACTATGGTCACAGTGATGTTTGACTTGCTGATGGCTAACGTTGATGTTTTTGCTTGGGGATACAATGCTTTTGTTAAAGCACAGGAAGAAGTGAGGATGCACCTTGTCGCCCACAACCCTCGCCAGGGCTGCAGCCCTGTGACGGCAGCTGGCAGCAGCTGTTGTGCAGCACACACAGCCAGTGCTGGGCTGTGGGCTGAGTGCTTCTGAGTGCCTCTGCTACAGCCCTGCTGCATGTTTGGGCTGTGGCAATAGTCAGTAGGCAGCAGCAACCTGCTTTGTGTGAGGCTTTGCCTAGTTCCAGTATGACCAGCTTAGCCCAGTGGTGTCCCTGTGTGGCCACAGGGGTCTGGAGCTCCTCGCTCCCTGTGCCACCCCACCACAGCCGCATCACGTAGAGATGATAGAGATATCATCATCACACACCCACTCTTGGCCTCTGGTGTTTCAGGGAGCACGGCTCCCAGTGAGGACTCTGTCACTGGGGTCTTGCTGTCTTTTAGGATCTTGTCTCTCGCTGCTTTCACGCCGCGGGAGCATCACAGACTCACTTTCCTGCAAAGGGAGCCGGAGGAGCCCCGCGAGTGAGGATTCCCTGGACAGAGAAGGGCCGAAGCGCCTGTCCACTTGCCTTCTGAGCCCCCAGGCTGCCTGCAGCGAGGGCTGCTCCGTGCGCGGGCGGCCGGGCCGCTGGCGGCGATGGGGATAACGCGTTTCACCCGCTGCTCTGCGGCGGGCGCGCTGCCAGCCACGCCCGCGGGCTCCGCAGGACCTTGTACTGCAAAAGTAGCAGCCCAGCTGTGACCGTGGTGACCCGGGACCCTGGGCAGCAGCACAGACACGGCCCCTTCAGCGACCGAGAGCGCTCGTCACACGCTGACACAGGGTTAGAGTTGCCTTCACCCCAGCCTTCACCCCCAGCCCTCCCCCTGAACCCAGCAGTTGTTGTTAGTGACCGAGCCCTGACTACTCATCCTCTAGATGAAAACCTTGACCTGTAGAATTCACAGTGGCAGAGTGTGTTCGTTCTGTCCCTTTCCTCTGGCTAGTCCTGTGACACACAGACACGTAGCTTCATGGTGAGAGGTGATACCTGGCGCTGATCACCCTGATTTTGGAGTAAGGAGGAGGTCCCCGTCCTCTTTCTGCTTTCCTAGCTTTTAATACTGATTATTGTTCTGTAGGATAAAAAGGAACTTAATTATTTTAATTATTTATTAACTTAAACCATGTTGATTTTTATTTCAGGACATGTTAATTATCCCAAATTTTCCTTCATGTTTATAATTTATTTTAAGGGTTTTCAAAAACACTGTTTTATTTGTATCAACATTCAGTCTTTCCTCCTTTCACTCTTAGCAACAATATTAAACCTTGATGATTTAAAACTCTCACCCATAGAGACATTTTTACCCACTCATAATTTTACTCACCAAGGGCAAAACCCTTCAGACCTCATTCTTGACAGTACCTTAGGCTTCACCGAGAGCTTTTCATAAGTCTTTGGGGATCTGGCTCTCAGCTATTTGCCTGTTACAGTTTTTGCCTCCAAAGGTCAAATGTCTCTGTCTAGGATGCTTTATGTCCAAAATGCTGCTCAGTGATGGTTGTTCTGTTGTACCTTTACTCCTGAGGTAGTGTCTGAAGTTCTGTTACCTAGGGCAGTAGATGTGTGTTTATTTGACAGATGTACCTATATCAAACGTGTTACTTAGTGCACAATCCAGTTGTTTTTGCATGTATTGCAACTTCTCTTTTGACCTGAGGTTATTGCTTTGTATTGTTAGTAAGGCATACCAGGCAAGGTGTTGTGCCTGTGTGCTAATAAACATTCTTTTCTTTCCCGAGTTTCAAGAGTCCTCACTGGAGTTTGTTTATTCTTTTACCCCGTCATGAAGAATTAAATCTACTCCCCCTGAATTACCGAGTCTCTTAGAAAAGCAAGTCATGAAAGAGGAAAAAAATCGGGGAAAATTTTGGGTCCGTAGTTGGAAAGAATGGTTTAAATTACTGTGTTTTACTCTTCTTTTCCACTCATGATGCATTGCAGCTGCCATGGGCATCACTGGTCATAACTGACATTGGGTTTGGACTTCTGTCTACACGTCCCTTGCTTTCTCTGGGCTGGTGTCCTGCCCTGGGTTTAAAAAACCAATAAAAGCACATGTTAAACACAGGAAAAGACAGAAACTGTCATACATGAAATCCCTAATTGTGCTTGGTCGTTGCATATTAAGTGCTTTAATTAATTAATTTTGAGTTAAATATTTTTAAATAGAATCCTAAAATTAACCCATCAGCCCAGGTACAAAAATCAAGTTCCATTATCAGTGTTTTCCATTGTTCAAAGTAGTTTATTAAGAGAGTTGCACCCTTCCCAGTTAAAAATTCCCCAGTTAAAAATCCCCAACTTATGCTCCCTTTTCAAACTTCAAACCACCTGTACACCATAAGAGTTATCTTTCCTGTGTTTACTGTATACTTTTGCAAGTGTTTTGAGATGTGTTGGATGTATTTTAATACTTTTTTTAGGTGTTTTTACTTGCACTTTGGTTCCAAGGCTCACTCCAAAAACCAAAGGGGCGGGCTGTGGGCAGACTGGGGCGGAGCAAAGGCACTATAAAACAACAAGACAGTGAAAGAGAAGCTCTTTGCAGGCTAGCTGTGGTGGATGTCGCTGCTGGGCATTAAAAGCCTTGCTGCTATTAAGGAGCCTTTAATAATTTTTTTCCTGACTTTTGGACCAGCAAGTCCTTTTCTCTGCCTGAGGTCCAGTGCTGTGTCAGCCAGAAGATCTCAGATCCCTGCGCTCCTGGGGCATACCATCTATCGAGCCATAGGATCCCAAATTTTTATATTTTTCTAATTTCTGTAATTTTTCAATTTTTCTGTTTTCAATAAATTAATCTTTTTAAGAGTTGTCTCTTTTCTCACAGAAACCACAGTGGTTTGTAAGTAGGTTGTGTCCCTCCCCTTGTTATAGGATAACAACTCACGTGGAGGTAAAGTGACTTGCAAAATGAAGAGAAACAGTTAACAGAGGTTGGGACTACAAAACCAGGTCTCCAGCTTGTGTTACACGCTTTAATCACTGCTTACAGCTTTTCTGTGTTGAACTCAGTGATTTCATGAAAACTGAAAGATTCCTCTTAAATTTGTTTCAAGAATTAGCATTTTAAACAAGTAAACAGCAATGGCACAGCAGGTCTGTGTAAGGAGGAGATACAGCAAGTGACAGAATAAAATCAGCTTCTTTTCAGTATTTTGTGACCTTGTGGTCACATCTTCTCCATTCCGTTTACATTTCTGGTAAATTACATTTCACATAAAAACTGAAATTAACTGGGAGAGCAACTTACCCTTGAAGTTGTCAGATACAGTCAATAGAAGAAGAAAAATTATAATACTTCCTAAGCAGCTCTGTTTAAAAGTGCTGCAGGATAATTTAAAGTTGTTTTCCCAACACTTTAAGCCATTCATTTTCCTTATGCCAAACAGTTAGCTGATTTACGTCTTTATTCTAAGGCCATCATTGTAGGACGAGAGAATGACAGAATGGTTTGGGATGGAAGGGACAATTATGCCCCATCCAGGGCCAGCTATGCCATGAGCAGGAACACCTCCCACTGTCCCAGGCTGCTCCCAGCCCCAATGTCCAGCCTGGCCTTGGGCACTGCCAGGGATCCAGGGGCAGCCCCAGCTGCTCTGGGCACCCTGTGCCAGGGCCTGCCCACCCTGCCAGGGAACAATTCCTTCCCAATCTCCCATCCAGCCCTGCTCTCTGGCACTGGGAAGCCATGCTGGAATCTCCAAATAAATCTGAGAGCACCCAACCCTCTTTAATGTTGACCATGAAGGAAGCAGAGGAAGCTCGTGGTTACAGGCTGTTCAAAATCCTCATTTCTGTGAAGAAATTGGTCCTGACTGATAATGCAAACATAATGAATAAGAATTGTGAAGACTGGATTACGCCTTGAAAGTTACATTCCAGTGTTCTGCCTCTATTTCTGTATAACCTTAAAAGAAGTAAAATTTGAGAAGACCAGATTTTGGCTTTAAATATCCAGTTTAAAAGAGGACTGCAACAATGACTGGTATTGGTTCTAGTTCCTTGCTCCTGGATATGACTCCGTACATGGGGGTTGGTGGCAGCAGAAATCACCTCAAGTTTGCTTTCTCAGAGGTGGCACCTCCCCTGTGTGACACTCTTTGGGTCAGGTGGATGCGCCAGAAATACTGACAGAATTGTTGCTAAAAGCTTCTCTTGTCTCACTCTACCCTGCCTGTAAGGTCTGTGTTTGTAGGATTGGGGACAATATATGCAAATCACATCTAGATCCTTGATATGTTTCATGTAGACCAAACCCAGCAACTTTTCCAGACAGAGAAGACACAAAGTCATACCGATGCTTCATATTCCATTTGAAATAGTAATATTTGTTTCTTCCATTTTGTTGGTTGTGAAAATTTCATATCCAATGGAAAAACCATCTGCAACAAGAGCACCTTTTTCCTTCTCTAACCATTCCTCCCAGTGTTTCCGTGACAAGGAAATGCTGGGTCACCATGGTGGAAAGAGAGAAGGTGTCCAGAGGTCAAGATACCTGAATGTTTGTGAGCTGTGGTTCTCTGGTCACTACTGGTTTGAGCTCCCTGACTATCACCATCGCAGAATTGATTTATTTGTGTCTGCAATGCAGCTGGCAAAATATGAGGGGAAAAAAAAAAAAAAAAAAGGACCACTTTTTGAATTTTGGAGATTCCTGCTTCTCCAAAGGGCCAGTTCCATCTTTAGGAAAACCTTTTCTCCTCCCTTCAGCCAGAAAACACATTGCTAATTATAGACAGCCTTTCCTCTACTCTGTAGTGGATGCCCTGTGAAGAGCAACTTCAATTACTTAAAATAGCTGGGTTATTTTTAAAACCTTGGTTGGGCCTTGTTGAGCTCTGTATTTAGTGGACTTGGAGTAGCACCTTGAGAAGCCTTTCTCTGGAGGAATTGCAGGTGTAGGTTGGCTGCTCTATGCCTGCTTGTCCCCTTGGCCATGGCCAGTGTGTGCCCATGACTGACACCAAGAGCTTGATTTGCCTCCACAGCCCCTGTGGGGTGCAGGGGTTGGATGCCCCTCAAAAAGGGATTTTTCCCCATCTGAGACCTCGGTGGCTGCGCTGTGTAAGTGGATATTGAGCATTCGCAGTCACGAGGAATCCTCAGCACAAGGACAGGGTAACCCCTTGGTATCAGGTGTGTTTGCTCATGGGGTGCTGTGCCTCACTGCCTTATTCTGAATCCCAGGAATTACAGAGCCATGGAACTGGAAAACCGGGAACTGCCATTGCACCAGGGGACAGTCCAGCTTATGGTTTATAAGGACGTTGTGTCCAGTGGCTCTTTGCTGGTCTTATTTAGCAGAGCTGACTTCAGCAGCAGGAGAGACACTGATCTGTGTCCTTGCGCAGCTCCTCAGGACAAACACAGCACCCTCCAACTCCTGACTCCACACACAGAGTTTGGACGAACAGCTCAGCTCATCACTTCTGTCCTGACTGCTTTGATTGCTAATAAATTGTGTCCCACACACAGAAACTGAACTTCAAATAAATTTTCTTTTCAATAGAAAAGGCTCTCCCATAAAACACAGTAACCTTTGTCTGGCCGTTACAGGTAACTCCCCTGTCCAGCAGCTCCCAGGACAAACTCCAGCTGCTGGACTCTGTGCATGGGCAGATGGCATTAATAGGAACTGCAACTGAATTAACACTCAGCTACTGCTGCCTCCCCAGCACGAGCACTGAAACCACCACAGCATTTCAGTTGTTAGACAATTATGTTAGAGATGAAAATGGGGCATTATTTACGGATGATCCTTGGCATGCCAACTGTTTCAGCACCTGAGTTTCTCACAAAATAGACCACAGAACAGTAGTAAAGCTGAACCATTTTTTAAGTATTAATGATATATTCTTTAGAAGTCATTAGGGAAGTTGCTAACAGTGTTTTCCAGGTGTTTGTGCTGTAAATTCACAGTCTGGGGTTTGTTTGCATCTTCTGTTCTCCCAGGCTCTCAGCTGGCAAATACTTGAACCTCTGCATAACCCAGCCAGGCACTTCATGGTATCACCTGCTTCCAGGTGAAGTCCTGGTCTGTCCAAGGCCTTTATGACAAAAGGGTAAAAAATGTAAAATTAGACGTGTGCCTCCATCACGAGCCATGGATTTGCTGTGCCCATATTTCCTTGCTCATGTTACCTCAAGAGATCCACAGTTGTTTGGTTTTTTTCTCTATCAACACCAGGAGCACAGTGTTGGGTTGATAAAAAACTGGTGTGGTTCAGGGGCTGTTTCCAGATGCATTGATGTGGAATGGCTGGTTTGGTTTTAATTATGGTGGGTGTGCATGGCTCCTATTAGCCCAAACAAGCCACGACAGTTTGGGGGAGAGATGTCTATGTTTTGTAAAGTTTCAAAAATCTGAAATGTGGGTTCAGGAAATTGCTTTGTAAAAGTAAAAGAATATGGAATGTACAAAGGGAGAAGGACATTGTAAGTGTTAGATAGTTAAAATCTGCACAGTGCTGGCCTCTGTGCTCCTCTGCCAGCCTTGACACATGTTCAGCTCTGGTGGGAGCAGAGCCAGGTGAATGAAATTGATTATTCTTTCATGCTTCCCAAACCATCAAGTGTTATTTCTTACTGTAATTTTCTGCTATGTAGCTATAGAGATACATCACTTCTAAGTGCAATATAGTAATATAATAATAGTAATTCTAGATGAGAGGCTTCAGATGCCTCCTTTTACATTTCATGTTTCTGTGCCCCTCTGCCTTACAAACAGTCAAGAATTAATCTTGTGAATTAAAGAGTAAAGGGGAGGAAAAAAAGCCCAAATCCCCCTCTGTGATCTCAGCTCACCCTGGTCCCATTCCCTGCCCTGACCCGTTTCCACCTGGGATGTGTGCGGGTGGAATTGTGGCATTGCCCTACGCTGGTGTCTCTCTGGAGCTGGTCAGGCAGGCAGGGCTGACCTTTCTCTTCTGGCTGTTCCTAAATGAGTCCTTGGGTGAGGACCAGGCTGACGTGAGTGCTCTGCACTCGAGAGGTGTGTGAGAGATGATGCTGCTGCCACATCCTGCTGATGCCCTCAAGGGCACCCTTGTGCAGGCAAATGCCACTCACGTAACCCAGCAGGGCAGGATTGGCCCCTGCAGCAATTATTTTCGTTTCCCTCACCTCCTTTTGCCCGTCTCAAATTACCTGGGCTCCTGTCAGTGCCCAGCCTCCTGCTCCCTTTACACTCTGGGCTCGCTGCAGGCAGCAGGACATCCCTACCTCCAGCTCCAAGGTAACTATACATACATTGCTTTTCTAGCCTCAAACCATAGCATTTCAAATGCAAGGGTTATTAAAAACAAATTCAAAGCACCACAGGATGTGGTGTTAATTTGGTTAAATTTCTTGACGCGTGTAAGTACTTGGTGTAGGAAAGTTTGTGCCAGCCCCCACTGTGCAGCTGCTTCAAATCATGGAATCACAGGATTATTAATACTGGAAAAGATCTCTAGGATCATAAAGCCCAGACCTTAATGCTGACCCTTAAGTAACAATTTTAGTTAGAGGAAGATAGACTCTTTGCAGATGTGTAACAAGTTCAGAGAAAATGTCTCTAATTACATGAGTTTTTTGTGATTTTGATTGTAGCTCTCTGCACTGCGAAGATGAGAGGTTTATACTGCAAAATAGCACCAGATTGGCTCAGAAGGGTGAGCAGTGCCTGCACCTTGACTGGGCTTTTGCAGGAGAATTTGGGCGTCTGGGTCTCACCTGGTCGGGTCTGACCAGCAAGACCTTCAGCTGACAGAAACCAAAAGTCATGGTGGTACCAAGGGGTTGTTCTCTGATCTGTGAAGAGTTACCGTGTCTTCTCTACTCATACGAATCTGGTCACAGGTTCATAGTTTGGATTTTTTATTTTTTTTTTCTCCAAATTAGTAAGTTTTTATAACCATTCACTCTCCTCTGGAATTACAAGCAGGAAGAAACTGAAATGTGGTTGGTGTTTTTGGTGGAGATGTTCCACGCTGTGATTAAGCCACTGTCAGAACGATGCCTGCACTTGGTGCTGTTTCTGCGCTTTGGAGACTGCATCTCAAAACCCAGATGAGTCAAAAGGGTTTGAGTGATGCTGAGGGTGAGCAATGAAACTGGAAAAAATCACCTATATTGCTTTATGAGATTGGATGTTTTAACGTGTGTCTTATTCTCTGAGCTGTAGGGTGATGCTGCAAACCAAGAGTGATGTAAACTGATTTCTGTGTGTCTAAAAATGGCCTCTGAGGCAAGCAGTGACTCATGGCAGTCGCTGCAGATGTTTCTGAGGCTCCAGAACCTTCCATGGACAGGCGGGGAAAACTTTCCACTGCCCTCTGTAGGCTTTAGCTCGAGCTAAGGATGGCTTAGAGGAATTACCTCTCAAGTATAAAAGGCCAGGCTCTGTGTCCCTGCACCACGTGAGGGCCCAGCTCAGTGCAGGGATCCTGTGGCTAAAGAGCTTTGTGGGGTAAGACGTGTGCACACATTCCCTGTGGGGCTGAGCCCGTGTGAACTTTAGCTGTGACTGTGCCATTCCTCCAAAATGTCACTCAGGATCACATGGGGCTGCAATTAATACCACCCATGACATGGCTCAAATATCTAATCTACTTCTATTTCTAGAAATGTCACTGTAACCCTTACACCTTCCTTCCCTCCGGGCAAGTGTGAAATACTGGATAACCAATACCTGTGTTAGAATGCACGCAGAGAAAGATGGAGCTGGAAACTTCCTATTTAGAAGAAGTCAAGAAAGTGAAGAATTAACAGGACAAGAATTTTTAAATTTTTTTTCTTAATATTAGAAGTAGTTTTGAAGTTGTCAGATTCCTGGGGTTCAAGCTGTGGTTACAAAGTGCCCCTCCACCAGTGACACCTACAATCCTTTGGGCTGTTCTTCAGCCAGCACCAGATTTGCTGTAGTGACTTCATTTAAACCTTGGTGCTGGCCTTTGTCTCCATTTTTTGTGCATGGCAGGTGATACAGATAAGAAAATGCAGTTTAAAGCCCAAGATGTGCTGCTGGCAGGACACGGGTGTCCTGAGGGCTGGTTACAGGTAGCTGAGCACGTCCTGGGGCAGAGCAGAGCAAGAAGGGCTGTGACCTCTAAGGCTGTGACCTTGTGGACACATTGTGCTGATTCACTGGCCATGGCATATGGGAATCCTGCACTGGGAAAGGCAAGGCTGGTTTGATCCTGCACTGGCTCACCCCTATGGTGCCAAGGGGGTGAAAATGAGGAGTGTGGAATGAGGAGCCCTTGGTTTTGCAGACACTGGAGGTCACCTGCTGTACTGTCTGTTACTCTGAGTCAGTGCTGCAGATGTACTCTGGCCCCTGCAGACATGGCCCCACAGGAGGATTCCCTGGAATTAACCAAAGCTGCTCATTATGGGACGAACGTGGTGCAGGGCAGTTGTTTATGGGACACTTGCTGTGTGTTCCCCCCCTGTACAGCAGCGTTTGTGCCCTTTCTGAGAGGTGCCACAAGCACAGATGACCTTGGGGGTAAAACCGGACCGGAGCTGGTGCCAGTGAGAAAGGCCAGTCCCAAGGCACTGAGCTGTGCTCCACTCCCTGGCCTGGGGCCACCTGCCATCCTGGTGGTGTACAAAGACATCCTGACCAGTGTTATGAGGCAGCTATTCCGAGCACGAGCAGACTGAGGTAAAACGGGAAAATGTACAAGGCAAGCCGTGAAAGCGTTTTGTGAAGCTCAAATACCCAAAAATGCCTTGCAGTGACCTTGACTAATAAGAGGAAAACAGAAACCCATCCCTTGCCTACAGGTGGAATCCCCTGTAGGAGACACACCTGGTGCTGAATACGGGCTGGGACACGAAACCAGACCCTCCACCCGCAGCAGAGAGCTGTGGGCACTGCTGGGGCTGTGCCACCCGCACAGGGCAGGAGGACACACAGGCTGTGGGTGACAGCAGAGCAGCCCAGCCCTGCCTGCCACTGCCACAGCTCAGTTTGGGGCACATCTCTGAGTGTTTCTTACACAGTGGGCCAAAATATCTGCATCCTTACATTGTTCACGAGGAAGGTGCCTCTTAGTGTGCGTACCCATTACACTGGGGAAAAGAGTTTTGTTGCTACGGAGCATTGTCTGAGTGACACGTGCTTGAGGACTCGTGCCAGGAATCCTAAGAGTCTTGTTAAAAATCTGAAAAATGAAATCTTTAAGGTTTGTACCCCAAAAAAGGTGTCGTGTCTAATCACGTAGAAATCAGACCTCTCTTGGACAAATGACACAGTAAAAATCAGTTTAAGATTAGATGCATCTAATCCTGTCTAAAATAAAGCCCGAATTCTCATGTAGCTTGTGGTGGACTGAAAGAACTTGAAACTTGTGGAAGGTTGGTGCAATTAATGAACCACTTACCACACATAAACATTTAAGAAGAAATTGATATATCAGACTCAAGACCCCTTTAAGAATATTTTGCCAGTGACTTCAGAATGCCCAGCAGAGGAGAAAGCTCCTTTGCTTATGAGGAAGCATTCCAGTGTAAAGGGAAAACGAAAGTAATAGTAAGAAAAAATGACAGGACTGATAGGGTTGCAGACAACCCCATGACAGAACCTGGCTCAGAAGAGTTTCTGTGTCTGTGCTGGCAGTACTGCCCTGCTGAGTGAGGAGTCTCCTGGTCTCAGGGGCTGTGTGGCTCCCCGGGGCCAGCACTGGCCTGCAGTGACCACGCTGTGGCCCCAGGGCTGCTCTGGTCTCCGGCCACTTGGGCGCTCAGCGGAGAGGAGCTCTGCTCTGGGCTCAGAGCCCCCT
>NW_008237406.1:56144-63654 GCF_000691975.1 Corvus brachyrhynchos
AGCTCAGGGCAGAGACAGAACATGATCTCTAAGTTTGAAATGTCATGAAAAGCTGATGTAGAGGCATGAAAAAAGAGCGAGTTATGAAGGAGGTGCATGTGGAACAAATAATGGGTAGAAATGTCTGCAACGAACTGTTAAGAGTAGTAACAAAGGCCATTGATTTAAACTGAACAGACATGCAGGCCAGGAATAAGAGTTTGGGTTGTTTTGGTGAGGGTTTTTTAACCTCAGGTTGATTAATCCTTAGAATTTATTTCTCTTCCCTTTTTTCATACTGTCTCTACATGGTTTTGAGCACAAAACAGATGCCTTCCTAAGGGAGGTGTTCTCCCCCCAGCACACCTGGTCAGCTCAGGCAAACACTCAATCCCTTCCCAAGGGTTAAAACTGATACCCTCAAAAATTCTTCTGATCTTGAAACAGTGTTCTTTCGCCGTCCCAGCTGCACTATGGCAGCACCACAGACACTCCCGAGAAAATCGATTTTCTGTCATGAGCACAGGGGAAGACACTCAGGGAACTCCTGCAAAAGAAAAACCTGCACTTTTTAGGCTGTGCAGTGGTTACATTACCCCGATGAAAGTGAAATCCTTGCAGTGGAGGCTTAGAGATGGTCTATGGCAAAACCTGAATCACAGCACAGTAATTCTAAAGTGCTCCTAGGAAAAACATACTCCTTTAATCAGAGGTAATGGTGGTGCAAACCTACTGTAGTGGCAGGCTGACAATTTCTGTGGGGGAAGAGGAGATGAATATATTAATGATTTGAGGTCAGACTTGACAAAAAGCTTTGATGAGGATCTTTTCTTAGTTTGAGGCCATTGCATTCAGACTCTTTCCAAATGAATCTTTTAAAAGGTTTGTTTTGAAGCAAAGCATTACTTAAAAATCATGTTATCTTTTGAAAGGCAAAATACGGAAAAAAACCCTCAAATGATATTGTTTCCTGTCCAATAAAATTCCTTATTCGTTTTTTGCCCTCATTAAGTAAAAACTTTCTTTGCTAAGGTTGTACACCAGGTTTTTGAGCAGTCTTTTTGTGCTGCTTTGGTTGCACTGCCTGTGCTGCAGGACATTCATACCCAGGACTAGAGTCCACCCCTGTGGCCAAAGCTGTGAGTGAGTCAGGAGTCACAGCACTGTGATGGAAAGGATTACGCTCACTTTCCACAGCTCTCCAGACGCTGGTTGTCTTCTCTTAAGGCATTCCAACTTTCATGTTCCCCTAGACCCTTTGCATTCGATGGTCACAACTGATGGCAATTCCATGCTCCAGTCAGAAGGTTGTACCTTCCATTGTAGGAAGAGATGTGTAGTTAAGCACCATGTCTTTTTTAAAAGAGGGAAACAAACCCTGTCTTACGATGGTTCATATTTTTTTTAGGTAGACAACCTGCACAGTCTGTGGCGTCTCCAGTGTGAGAGGCTTCTAGGAGCTGCCAGAGAAGTGTCTGTCAGGTAAAGCAGAGCCTGCCTGAGGGTCAGGGAAACCTTCCCAGAGATCCAGCAATGCCAGACTGTCCTGGGGATGAGCCTGCAGCCAGCTGCAGATAACACTGCCCACAGGGAAAACACTTGTGGCCTGGCACATGATAAAGCTGGCGGTAAAGCTGGCCCTGCTTTGGGGATCAAAGCCCACCAAGGCATAGACAGGCAGAAATAAGGGTGAGGAGGGGTTCTCAGGCTCACTCAGCAGCAAAGCCACAACACCAACCATGGCACAAAGCCTGCACGCTCTGAGGCACCAAGAAGGTCTCTTTGCCTTTCCCCCAGGGTTCATCTCTTTCTTTTCCCAGGTGTTTAATTTCCCTTTCTGCTCACGGGTTCTGGTTTCTGTTTGCACCCTGTGCCCGGGGCAGGTCAGCAGACCTGGGGCAGGGGAGCACAGAACGCGCCTCACCCACGGGCTGGGCACACAGAGCCCTCGGAGCCTCTGGGGGTTTCTGACAGGCCATGGTTACACTGCTGTGCCTCACACTTCTTCCTAAACACACCCTGCACATGCTTCCACTGATTTAATCAGATGTACAAACCATATTTGTCCCTTAAAGCCACACAGGGTTCAGAAGCTCCCAAAAAATCCACGGTGGTAGAGGTGCTGATGAGTGCCTGGGGTTGTTTGTCATAATATCATCATCTGCAGTGGGATTGTGATATGGCTGATAGTTTTCAGGACAGGTTTTTGACTGCCAGCCAATTCCTTGCAATGGTGAAACAGAACTATAAATACACAGAGCTGTTGGGAAAATACACATGGTGTTTCACAGACATTTAGGTATAACAACAATAGTTCTGTGAAGATTAGTCACAAGGAAATATTTCCAGAGTGTAGGATGAGGTGCTATACTGTGAAAAGGCACAAGAGCCATCTGCTAAACACACAGAAAAGAAATCATCAGAAAAATCTCCATCAGAAACCTCTTATCTGATTTTTATTTATAGTCAAACACACTCGTACTGCATTTTGGGAGGGAGGATTCCTGTTGCAGTCACAAGAGCCTGTCCTGCAGCTCACCTAAATGAATTCATAGATTATGGGAGAATCTTTCAGTGAAAAAATACTGAAATTTCTGTCAAACAGTCATCACCTTTCTCTGGAAGTGGTGTTATATTAACTGGATATTGTGTTTCAAAGACATGGAAGAGACAGAATGAAAAGATTCCAGTAAAAAATTGCTGAAGCACAACAGAGGACATGAAACAAATGACTCCAAACTTGGAACACATCAGCTCACAGATGTGATGTAGAAAGAAGACACTGGTTTGCAACATAAAAACATGCAAGCACCGAAGAAGTTGTTACCAAGTGAGAAGATAAAGATGCAACATTGCATCTGTCTTTGGACAAGGGGGAAAAAGACAAAGAAGTAAAGGGTTTGGCCCTAACTGACCCAGACCTACAAGAAAATTATTGGGAATTAGAACTCTTTGCTCACTAAAAATAAAATCAAACGCTTTGAGGAGTTTAGTATAACCTCCAAAAGAATGGTGAAGAGATTGCATAAAAACATACTTGAGAAAACTTTTGGTAAAACAACTGAAACAGCATATCCTCGAAGAAATGTCATGTTTTTCTGTAAATCTTCCATGCTCATCTCACAAAAGTGATTTACCAGAGTCCAGTTTTAAGAAAAAGCTTCTGTCGATGACACAAACTGGAGTTTAGGTTCATAGAATTGTCCTTTACTTGGACAGGAGCTGTATGTCACCAACAATACTAACCCAAATCTGATTCTTGTAAGAAAAAACGTGCATTGCCTCTTTCAGAGTCCCACAGAAGATGCCATTTTCTTGCTCAGACTTAGACCCCAGCAGAACAAAACAGGACGAATACACACACGCCACACACCGCACCGTAAATCCCCACATTTCCCTGAACACACCGGACGAGCACGAGCTACTAATGGGGAAGAATGTCCTGTTCTGGGGCGTGAGCTGGGGGTGTTGCTGCAGTGCTGGTGCTGACCCTGGCTGTGCTCCTTGCAGAGAGGATGGCTGGCACCTGACCCCATCAGAGCGGCACAGTCCCCGTGTGTGCCATCGCTGGGCTGTGTGGCACCAAACACAGCACCGTCGCCAACATCTCCACTTCTGGGCAGCACCAGTAATGGCCTGCAAGGGATGTGGATAATATCAACACTCACAAAAAAAAAACCCCCAAACCAACCAAAACCAACACTGCTGAACAACAGGAAGCCTAAGATATGCCTCAAGTTTAGTAGTGTATCATTATATTTAACTCATCAGTGACCAACAGCTTTGCAGGTCCACCTACGGGACCTGCTGGTTGTACGGACTCTGCCACTGGGAAAACTGAAAATATTTTCACCATGCAAGCAGTAATAATCTCCTGATTACTGCTGTACTGGAAATACTCCTAATTCTGTTACAAACTGGCAGGCTGACGGTTAGAAAGTAATTACAGGTCTTCTTCTCTGTAGATTGACTTTGCTGGCCGGACTTGCCAAAACTAATGTGGATAGGGATCTGACATCTTTTAATTTTATTAATTAAGTAATTTGTAGTATGCTAGCTAAAATATATTCTTAGAGAAATACCAGAGTTGTGCATAAAGCAAATCACTACCAGTACAAGGTAGCTGAGGACTGACAGAGTTGCAAAGACCCCTTTCTAAAGCCTAACGTCTTTATTTTCCCTGGCTTCATACAGCCTGCAGCTTTCTGCAAATAACAATGCCATTAAACCAAATCCTGTATTTTACAAGAAGCACTGCCCAGCTGGCAGGTCAGACAATCCCTCTGATGTCCATGAAGCTGTGAGAGCACCCAGGCTGCAAACAAAGAGCTCTTCTTCATCTAAACTTAAATGTCTATCTAGCTGAGCAATTCGATGCTGGGGCTCTTTCCTGCCTGACTCAGATGTCTCAGTGGGGCTCAGTGCCCTTTCAGATCTCACTGGGCCCCATTTCCCTGATGGCCCCCAGCAGCACAAAGCACGGTGCAATGTGGGGCACGTTCAGCACCAGAGCCTTCCTTCCTTCCTAAAATTCAATGCAGCATATAAACCAAGAATAATTACACTTTTAGCTTCACAAACCATCCAGGTCACTGTCCAGGGGACACAGTAATGCCTCGGGTTTCTCTCTCTGCAGTGCTGACTACCCCGACCTGCGCAAGCACAACAACTGCATGGCCGAGTGCCTGACGCCGGGCATCTACTCCCGCCTCAGGGACAAGATGACCCCCAACGGGTACACCCTGGACCAGTGCATCCAGACTGGGGTGGACAACCCCGGCCACCCCTTCATCAAGACAGTGGGCATGGTGGCCGGGGACGAAGAGTCCTATGAGGTAAGAGGATTCCACAGGACTGGCTGGGTCTGTGCTCGTGGTGCTGTTCCTGTCGGATGAAGACAGATTCCCAGAATGGAGCATGTTCACAAGAGAAATTGTGTCCCAGAGGGTACACTGGGGGCAGGCTGGTGTTTTCCCTTCTTTTGCGCATTAGGAGAAGCAGGGACATGTGGTATTACTATACGTGCCCCCTCTGCTGCAGCTGAAGGTAATAAAATGTACCCCCTTGGCAGCAGCTGCTACCTGCCTCCAGCAGCTGCCTTCCTTCCTACAACTAAACCTAATTTATGGAAAAACTGTCCAACTCTGAGACACACAAAATGAACATGATGTGGAAATCACATTGTGAATCAGCACAGGCAGAAGCAAAGCAGACATATCTTCTGGGCAGTGCCAGACATCACTAAGCCATAGCCTTTGGATCACGAGGAAAACTGAAGGCAAACAGCATCAGGGTGGACAGTTCATTTAGCTCTGCAATGAGAAGAGGAAAACAGAAGAAAGTCCTTATTGTTATTGATCCCTGTGGTCTGCTTCCTTCATCCACCTGCAGTGGTGCCTGTTCCTGTGCAGCCTCCCCACAGTGTCCCAGTGAGTGTGGGCTGGATATCTGCCACTCCAGACTCTCAGCTCCTGGGTTTGGTGTGCCTGTCCAGGTGTGCACTGCTGCTCCCCGGCAGGGAGCTGTGCTGGGGCTCACTGTGGGCACAGCTGAGCCAAGTGGCTCTAACCAGGACTCTTCCCATGGCAGGGCAGACTCAGGGTACTCCTGCATGACCTAGAACCTAGAGGCAAGTGGCTGGGGGGGCTCTGGAGTGTGTTCTGGTTGGCAATACACCCCAAACCCCAGCCTGGCTGTTCAGTCCCTGTCTATGGTAACTGCAGACAGGGCCTTCTGTCTGGAGCTGCTGCGAGGACACGTTCCTGTGATGCTGCAGACTCTCTCTATGTTCTCTTGACTCCGCAGGTGTTTGCTGAGATTTTTGACCCTGTCATTAAAGCGAGACATAATGGCTACGATCCACGGACAATGAAGCACCACACGGACCTGGATGCATCCAAGGTAGGACTGAAACAAAACAATGCCACAAGAAAGGCTCTGAGCTGCTTATTCCAATGATGATGCTGTATGCAACAGTACTTTTACTTTTCTAGATCCAACTGTGAAGACCCAATTTTATGTTTAAGGAAAATGAGATGCCAGTCATGGCCCTGTCAGCTGCAGCCCTTGTTCTCAGCAGGGAATAAGTGCCAGCTGTACCAAGCATTTGGGACACAGCCTCACTGGGCACCTGGGTCTGTTCATGAGCTTAGAGAACACAGAATCATCAGAAAATGGTTTGGGCTGTAGGGGATCCTAAAGCCCATCTCATTCCCAGCCCCTGCCATGGGCAGGGACACCTTCCACTATCCCAGGGTGCTCCCAGCCCCATCCAGCCTGGCCTTGGACACTTCCAGGGATCCAGGGGCAGCCACAGCTGCTCTGTACTCCTCCCAGGATACCTGTCCTTGCTTCCACCCTCTGTAGATTTCCTGTTTGCATCTGAGCTTGTTCAGGAGCTCCTTGCTCATCTACACAGGCATCCTGATGTTTTTTCCTGGTGCCCTCTTTGTTGGGATGCATCACTCCTGAGCTTGGAGGGGTTGATCCATGAATATTACCCAGCTCCTTGGGCCCCTGTTCCCTCCAGGGATTTACCCCATGCTGCTTGGCCAAGCAGATCCCTGGAGAGGCAGAGGTCTGCTCTCCCGCACTCCAGTTAGTGATCTTGCACTCCAGCTGGTCACTGCTTTAAAGGATGACACCCCCCCCTCATCTCCCCTGCCTGCCTTCCCAGGAAGCCTGTATCCTTCCACTCCAAGTCACAGGAATGTCCCTCCACATCCCCATGATGCCGGTGAGGTGGCACATCTGACCCCTCCTGCTTATTGCCCATGCTATGGTGTGTTTGTATAGAGACATTTCAGCTGGGCCTCCAATGAAGCCACCCATTCTCTGGTGTGGAGGAATTCCTTGGGCTGGAATTCCTCGGGCTGGAGTTCCTCAGATTAACATGGGTCTAAGGCATGCAATGAAAGCAGGAGTTGAATCCAGTACCCCCACATACATAGGGTCAAACTTTATGTGCAGCTCAGTACTTCCTTCATAGTTCAGCTACGCTGTGCTCATTTTGAGCTTCCCTCTTCCAAAGGATTTCCTTACCTGGCCCTCTGCCTCTGCCCATATCCCTATTTTCCAAAAGCCACGTGGACTCCACATTTGGGGACCATGCAGGACCAGCTGGTCACTCCAACATGTTCGTTCAGCCAGAGAAAGGTGTTGGTCCTGAAAACAACTCCTGGTGCCCAAAGCTCTTGAAGGGCTCCCGCTGTCCTGAGTGGAGAGGATGCCGGGGCTGGGCAGAGAGAAGCCCCTCTTTGTGCACGACGGGATTTGGGTTTTAGAGGCGGATGGAAGGCGAGCACTGAGCCCTGTCTCCCCGCAGATCACCCAGGGCCAGTTCGATGAGCGCTACGTGCTCTCGTCCCGGGTGCGCACCGGGCGCAGCATCCGCGGGCTCAGCCTGCCGCCCGCCTGCACCCGCGCCGAGCGCAGGGAGGTCGAGAACGTCGTGGTCACCGCGCTGTCCGGCCTGCGGGGGGACCTGTCCGGCAAGGACTACAGCCTGACCAGCATGACCGAGCGCGAGCAG
>NW_008237406.1:64014-68745 GCF_000691975.1 Corvus brachyrhynchos
TTTAGCTTAATCGTCACCTTCCTTGGGGGCACACGCTTCCCTGCAGAGCCAAGCAGGATAACCACACAATTAACCTGTACTTAATGGCCTGTCGATATCTTTAATGGGACAGCAAACCGCCCAGGGTCTGTATTTCTGTTAAGGACATCACTGTGCAGGTCTGAAGCGTGGATTTATATTCCAGAGAGCGAGACTTGTGTCAAAGCAAACACACATGGCTGCTGTCACCTCTTTGGACAAGTATCGAGGTAAATTCAGGACCTTTCCTTGGTCATTTCCTTGAGCAAAGATTGATTCTTTCTATAGTAATAAACATTCTAACTTAAACTATTACACTGAGATAGGCATCACATGGTATTTGTATTCCGTACTGTGGGGGTGGGGGGCTTTGCCTATGATTGCTTGACATCAAAATGACACTAATTCTAATTTCCCAAAATTTGGCTGTAATTTCATTAGTGAAAACTACGCTAATTCTAATTTCCCAAAAGTGGCCGTAGCCAATTGCACCCAGGTGACCTTTTCCCAGTCCTGTCGTTGTGTTTAAGGAATTGAAGGATCAGGCCCATAACGAGAGTTTTCATTGTCACACAGATGGAAACACAAGGATTTTCATCATGGATTTTGTCACAGCGTGTGACATATCAAACAAAGCTTGAATGAGCATTTTAAATATCCAAAGGAATGGCTGTACCCTCTTAGCTATATTCATGGCACATTGTTCCATAACATCAACCAAAGGGGAGCTGATGAAGTAACGTAACTATTTATAACCCTGGAACTAGGTGTCACAGTCGGGATTAACCAGGAGTTAAGAATTTGTGTAAGGTCAGTAACTTTTTAAATTGAATGTCCTTGGGAATATGTTTATTGACAGGATGTTGATGACCTATTGCAGGTTTTCTTTTCAGCAAGAGACAGCTCCTCAGAAAGCACAGATTGAAATAGGAGTATGGAAAATGTAACTCCTTCATGGTTTAAGGCTAAATCCTGTGGGTGGTGGAATAGGCTTCAGCGATTCAGCATTTTATCTTGTTTGGTTTGGTTTCATAGTTGAAAATGCAAAGTTATAGAAATCAGACACTGGCATTGTAACCTGAGATTCATTCCTTACCTCACAACACTGCTCACCCCCTCCAGTAATTCAGGACCTTGCACCTCTGTGGGATCAGGCTTTCTGCCAGCTTTTAAAAGGCACCATCTGAGCTCAGTAAGATCAAAGTTTATTTCAGTGAGATAAATCAGTGCTACTTGAATTGCATTCAGCACAGAAGGCATTTGGTGTTTTGCAGATTTGGGCCATATGCTCATGAGAAAAACTAATAGCTCTTTTCTTGCTAAAAGGAGAATTTTTCTTTCAAGCAAAGTGTCAAGTGGAGCAAGCTGAGGAGGGAAATTTTGTGTCCCTTTGAAGAACAAAGACAACTCTATACCTTTTCTTCCTGCATGGCTGGAGTTCTGGCTCCACTGTGTCCATTACAAAGCATTCAAAGATGAAAACCTAAGTGAAATGAAGAATATAATAATAATTATTGCATTCTTCATTAAAGGAAAAATGAAGTAAAGCACATGAATGTGTCTACCATGTCATATGCTCTCTGGAGAGATTGCCTCAATATTTTTACTTAAGCCCTAGGTTTAAAAAAAAAAGAATAAAACCAACAACACTCCCAGCAAAACCCCCCCCAACATTCAATATAGCAGTGTTCAAGGAATTAAGAACTAACAGTTTGTTAGCATACACACGAAAATCAATAATAAAATACTTATTGTCTTAGGGGAAAAAAAAAACCCGAAAACCAATTAATTTTTTTAAATGTAAACTAACAGGCATGGGGCAAGTTGGTGGCACAGCAAGTGCTACATTTATTAAGTCACAAATAGCAGCTCTGTTAAGGAACAGACCAAGCCGGTGATTCCAAAAGGTTGAGATTAGCACTGATTTAATTCCTGCCTTGAGTTCATGCTCAGAATAAATATCTAAATCTCCATGCTGGAGAAGTATATTTTCAGAACTAGCATTTTTTATTATTATCTTTTTTAATCTTTAAGAACTCATTGTCTTCTCCTACGCTGGAATATGTCTGAATGCAGAGAAGATCTGGAGCCAGGTCCTCAAGAGCACCCTTTGGTGTGTCCACATGGATTTAGGCCCCACTTCCCATCCCTCCTTACATTAGAAAAATGGTTTTGGCAGAACATGTCAGTGAGACTCTGCAAGACTTATGAAAATCACCTGGGTAAAGAGCTTTTAGTTTCCAGGCAGAGGGACCAGGTTCCCAGGCAGTACTGTGTGATTTGCTTGTGCTTCCACTGCCTTCACAAAAAATGTATTGGACAGCATTACACTGCTTCCTGGATAAACTGGAATTTTGTTTTGTTTTCTCTCCCTCTCTGTCTGTCTGTCTCCCTTTGGCCCCGTTTTGGTGCCCAGGATCACTTTCTCTTTGACAAGCCAGTGTCCCCTTTGCTAACATGTGCTGGGATGGCACGTGACTGGCCGGACGCCAGAGGAATCTGGTATGTTGTGAGATCTGCAGAGTCCTGTGTCCTGCTTAAAGATTGTCTTACCAACCTCCTTGCTTGTCCTAACCCTGCAGCCATTCTGGTCCCACACTCACAGTATGTGCAGTTTGCTTTAAAAAGAAAAATGTTTTAACTCCCAGGGCTGAAAGCAACCTTTTCCTTCCAAATGAGCTGGATGAAAAGGAGACAGGGAAGTTGAATTTCCTGCTTCGTTCTTGGTCTGTTCTTAGAGTCACACCTCACTTGACGTACTTTGGGCCCAAATACAATATTTTCTGTGGAGATAAAGGGGTAACAAGCTCTGAGATGAGTGCCCAAACCAGCAGGAGAGGAGGGGGCAGCTGTGCAGTGCACAGCATCTGCATCCACCCTGCTGCACTGGTAGGCATTGCCAGGTGCTTTAATGCTGAAACAACAGGCAAAAAGGATTCTGAGGAATTACCTAGTGTGAAACCTGATCACCTAGGAAACCCAGTGACCTGCTGGAAAACTGTGAGGATTTTTTCATTTCAACAAGCTTCTTATTAGATTCAACAAGGTGCCGATTGTTTGGTCCCCATCTAAGTCTGAGGAAAAGGATAAAGCTTGAGGGACCTTTGTTCCTCATTCATTGCCTCTACAAACAAACAGAAGTACGAACAGCATATTACAATCCAGGGATCTCCTGAATAAAATAGACCTAGGTTTTGGCTTCTTTTACATGTGAAATATCAGGCAAACGGGAAAAAAAAAATTAGTGTGATTGGAACGTACTTCTGTAAGCTACTTCTTGAAAAGCTTCCTTTCTCTTGCAAAAACATGCTGTCAAAAATTGTGCACGTTCTGGAAATCATTTTGCTTTTGATGATTTAGATCCTGTCCTTGTTATGGGCTGCAGAACCATTTCCACCACAGCACCATCAGCAATGGCACACTTTAAATGCATGGTCCTGAAAGCAGTGGGAACACTTGTATAACCAAAAGGGGGAGGTGAGTTAGGCCAAACTCAGACTATTTATAAAACCCTCCCTCAGCATTTGTATGTGGCTGAGGAGGAGGTGACTGGACCTT
Organism: Corvus brachyrhynchos; assembly: GCF_000691975.1. Lineage (NCBI taxonomy): Eukaryota > Metazoa > Chordata > Aves > Passeriformes > Corvidae > Corvus > Corvus brachyrhynchos. The sequence goes on from NW_008237406.1 coordinate 67,591, forward strand.
GCCTGACCCCAATGTCAGGGCACAGGATGTTTACACCTGCTCAGCATTGCACTGTCCAGCTCCAACTGCAAAAAGAAAAAGGAGACGCAGTAAAAGACCAGCTGAAAGTCAGGCTCTCAGTGATCTTGAACTTTCACTTTCATGTGCCTTAAACCTGGTGATATTTCACTGTTGGCACAAATGAGTCTGATCCCATCAATCACCTTCTATGTGCTGTAGAAAGGCAGCAGTAGGAGACTGGCCAAGAGAAGACAAAGCCAGGAAAAGTGACCCAGCACTTCACAAAGCCAGCCCTGATTGTCTGTTTGAAGCAGGAGCGGGTTTTCAGGGGTTCTGTCCTTACTGACACAGCAGGGTCACTGAGGGGTCCCAGACACATCCCTTGAGGGATGCAGACACCCAGTGCTGCCAGGGACACAGCGGGAACTGGGGTTTGAGACTGGGGAGAACAAAACCCTGAGCACACTTTACTTGGCTCCCAGCAGCATGTAAGTGTTTGGGTTTTCCAAGAGCAATAGAACCCTTCCCTGGGGACAGAGGGTGCAGAGCTTGGCTCCTCCCTTGGCTGCACTCTCCTGATGGAGGACCACATGTTTTCCTTGCCTAGCACTACAGCGGGATGATGTGACCAGAAAACTTTCCTCACACTGTGCCCAAGAGACCCTGTAATGCCACAGGCATGAGGGACCCAGTGGTGGAATCAGCTCCAATCCCTCACTGGAGACAACAGTTTTATTATGACATGTTTAACACCTCTAGTGCTCAGAGAGACTGTGGTAAACTGAGGATGCTGAGAATTATTTCTCAGGGCTTGCTTTATAAAAGATTTTTTTTTTCTCCCCTCTTAACTAGGCACAACAATGAGAAGACATTTCTCATTTGGATTAATGAAGAGGACCACACCAGGGTGATCTCCATGGAGAAGGGTGGCAACATGAAACGTGTCTTTGAAAGATTCTGCCGTGGATTAAAAGAGGTACTGTCTCAATGAGTTTATTATTCCTGTTTGTTCACTGTTGTCACCCGTGCTTACTGTGGTTCACACTGAGCTGACATCTCCGGGAACAATGAAATGAAGTCACATCAGTCCACACAACAACCCACATTAACACAGCTAAAGCAGGAAACACGAGCAGATTGCAAGCTGAGTTGTAG
>NW_008237406.1:68757-74932 GCF_000691975.1 Corvus brachyrhynchos
TAGGGAAAAATAAATAAATATACTATTTTTTTTTGCTATTTTGTGCCTGCAGACTGTGGGAATTAATAAATGAAGCATTTCATTTGGATTGTTTGATTTGCTTGAATGAAGGCTTTATTTGGCCCTCCTGGTTCTCATTCCTGAGGCTGGGAGCAGAGTGCAGCCTGCTGAGGTTGTGCACAGGTCTCAGGGCCTAGCACCCATTATTTTGGGGAGATAATGGGGGTTTGTGATTAAAATACTAAGAACTGATCACTAGGGCTCCTGGATTTTATGTTGGTCTAGCTAATCACAATGCTAACAAAGAAAGGCTTCCTGAGACAGGGTGTGGTTTAAAACAGTTTTGCCCAGACAGTCCAGGTGACTCAGGTTGGGTCTGGGCCCAGTGCAGCCCTCTGACCTGCTCTGGGACAAAAAAAAGTTGACTTACGAGAGAAAGAGAACTTTACTGTGCCCCACAGGTAATGTCAAGGAACCCTGGAATGGTTTGGGTTAGGGTTATGGTTTGCACTGGGCTTTGAGGCACAGAAAAACAGTCATCTGACTTACGATCCATTGGCATCAAGGTGGTTACTGAGAGTTTCCAGGGTGGGTTTCCAGGCATACCTGTGAGACTGAGCAGTGCACAGGTGACACAGCTCCCAGGTGTTGTTGCCAGCTTTGCCTCTGCTGCTGAGCTGAGCTCATGTCAACCTGTGGACGTGGACACGGAAAGTGCTGGGGCAGCTTTGGGAGCTGTGACCACAGCAGGCGTCTGGGGCAGCAAATCAGATCTAGTTTCCCACCACCAGTTGTGTTATCCTCACAAGATACAGAAGTGATCTTAGGAGAGTCATTTATTCTGTATCCTTCTGCAGACCTGAAGTATTCAGCTGCATTTCTAGGAGTCCTGTGGGCATGAGCTGGTTTATGTATCCAGCTCTCTTCAGGGAGAGACGAGAACTGAACTGAAATTGTATTGGGTTTGCACAAGCAAGTCTGAGAAGCACAGATGAGAGAACAGAGTCGCAGGTTATTCAAAGGGCAATAGACCCTTGTGACTTTCCTGAAGATAATTATTTCACTCTCCTGTTAATTTTGGTCAGAGACCTACTGATGAGAAGTCTTATCTACAAGCTGTGTTGTCTGCTTATAATGGAAGCCTGGCATTTAGAGACCAGGAGTCCTCTTCAAGGAATCATGACATCAGCTAGAAAACTACACAAAAATCAGGTTCAGCTCCCTCTGTTTGCTTCGTAGTGTTTGAGTCCTTTGGGGTCCTATGTTGCAAACTTACTTCAAAATTACTGAGTTAGAAACAAATGGCAAAAGCCACAACTCTTAAGCGAGGATGTGGCTCCATGGGCCAAGGCTTTACAGAAACAACGCAAGAGGGAGTTTTGTGATGAAGTGACAAAGAGTCTGAAAGATAGTGGTCATGAGAAGATGGTGAAGAAATTCTTCTGGTACCTGATGTCTGCAAACATTCGTATCACACCTAGACCACACCGCACCCAGGTGTAAATTCCTGCCACTCCACTGGTATCTTAAAATAGGACACTGGTATATGCTGCCCTTTCTGTTTTGTTTCTGTCTGGCCACCCCAGGTGGAACGGCTGATCAAGGAGCGGGGCTGGGAGTTCATGTGGAACGAGCGTCTCGGGTACGTGCTGACCTGTCCCTCCAACCTGGGCACGGGGCTGCGCGCCGGAGTCCACGTCAAGCTGCCCAGGCTCAGCAAGGTACACACGGCGCTGAAACGTGGCAAAAGTCAGCTCTCCTGGTGTGTAAGGGAACAGAGGAAAAATGACAGCTTACGGCAACTGCAGGGATGTGTGTAGCAAGGTCCCGGGGGTAGTGCGCAGCTAAACGAGCACGCTTTAATTCTGCAAATGGCTGTATTTGTTATGGAAATCAGTCTGCTTCGCGGGAAGCCACGAAGATGTGCTGTGATCGAAGCAGTGACAAAACTGCACCTCTGCCTGTCATATATACCATACACGCAGTGAAAGGCTGTAAGCTCAAAGCTGTTTCTCCTGACAGGACCCCAGGTTTTCCAAAATCCTGGAGAACCTGCGCCTGCAGAAGCGTGGCACCGGCGGGGTGGACACGGCGGCTGTGGCCGACGTCTACGACATCTCCAACCTGGACCGCATCGGTCGCTCAGAGGTAAACTGGTCTTTTTAGGGGGGTTTTCTGTGTTTTCCCCTGGCTTTTTAGCTGAGATCTGTACAGACAGGAGTCAGTTTCCCTCTGCTGACCTCAGTGGATCCACAGCAGTTTTTACTCACGGTGATTCTGGCCCAGTGGAGATGCTCACTGAAAGAAAAACTGTTAACATGCATGAAGTGCTTGACGAATACTCCTATTATGGCAGTGAAAAAACCCAACCCTGAGCAAATGTGCTGAGGATCTCCTTGAGGGCATGCAGGTGGTGCAAGGAAGCAGGCATGGAGTCCTAACCCACGCAGGGTATCAGGCACTAAAGCAAGACTTGGTGTAGGGTGTCACGTTCCTTTCACTACCAAGTCACACACTTCCTCCACGGCTGCACAGCAGCACAAGGCTTCCACTCTGCAGTAACTGAGGAGCTGGGGCCATTTCCACATGTCCTGTGTGCCTCTCAGCAGAGGACACAAGAGAGCTGGGTTTAAATCACAGTTAGATTTAAATCAGGGCAAAGATTTCACAGTCAGTCCTGAGCCTCCCCTGTAGGGCACAGACCGCAGAGAGATGGGTTCCCCTCAGACATGTGCTGCAATGCCATTTCAGTGAGAAGGAACATTTGCTGTGCCAGAGCGTGGAAATGACCCTGCAGCCTGGAGCTGCTGCTGCCTTCCTGGGAGCCCGGGTCCCACACCTCATTCCAGCTTCACGTTCAACTATTTTATAAGGCAGGGCAGCTCCTAAGAGCAAGGCTAACGAGGATGGGGGAGAAACAGCCATGCCCAGGAGCTGCAGCCTCCTCTCACAGTCAAACCCCGAGGCTGTGGCAGTTTGGATGTGGATGCAGTCTGGCCCCGGTGTTGCAGCCCAAGACCTGGGGCCAGCCTGATTCTAGGTAGTTTTTCATAATAGAAATATAACCCTGGGATAATGCACCTGGTGGCAGCAAAATTAACCCAGTCCACAGTGCCTTCCCTTCCTGGCTCATCTGCCACTGGAGCTCAGCCAGGTGTCCTGTGCTTTCTGATCCAGACGTGCCTTTGAATGCCCCACAGCCACAGACAGAGGTCTGGACACTTTAAATATTGAAGTTTGATGCAGGCACCTGTGTTCCTTGGGATCTAGAATGAAGTAAGTAACAGGGAACAAAATAAATAAGTGTGAAATACTATTAAGCTGTTTTGTTTGCCAAAACAGCCTGTGAAAAAGACATCTATTAATACCTGACACATCATCATGTGTGCTTTATATTAAAGTAACAATAATAAAAGAGGATTACACGGCATGATTAATTAAGCCCTACTGACAGACAGCCTAAGCCTACAAATTTTTGCTTATATAAAGACTTCCATTGAAGTCAGTGACGCCTCCTACAGCAAGGATCCAAAGGACTAAGACAACAAAAAAGACACAGGCCCTACCTTGGAGATTCTGAAATCTAAATAAGAGAAGACATACTCAGGGGATAAGAAAAGTTTTATTATAAGATAAATTTTATTCAGTAAATAATTAAATAAATTCCATTATGTGGTAAATGTGTTTGCAGAACTGAATTATGTTCCCAAAGGTGCAAGATAAAACTGTTTGCATTTTTGCTGTTTCAGTTACTGGTCAATGTAAACTTAATATGAAATTTGTTTTCTTATGGAGACTGCAAATTCAGACCTCTGAATTCCCAACACAGCTGGTCTGTAAAGGACAATGAAATAAACTGCTAAGCCACTGAGATGCTTTATAGTAAACACAAATCCCTTGAAAATCAGCAACTGTCACAATAAAGAGACAATGGGATTTAGTCTTTGCACTTGGTTTTAACAAGCCAGTCATTTAAGGTTGCTAATGAACCATTTCATGGAGATTCAGAAGTATCAGCTTTATCTCACTGGCTCACAGTGCCACAGGGCGTGTGGTCCTCACATGTCACCCGTCTGCTGGGGACAAGGCCCCTTGTATTCTCCAGCAATTTTGAAGCAGGTTATGAAGACACCACCACCCCCCGCCATACAGAATTACAAATTCTGGTGCTGCTCCGGGCCTGGAGTGAATCCCACCCGTGGCAGTGTCACTCAAGAGCTAGGAACGAAGGAGTGCTGGGTGCTGCAGAGCCAGCATGGGTCCAGAGCTGTGTGTGCTGGGCCTGGCAGAAGCCTCAGCACAGCCTGGCAGGACGGGCAGGGTGCTCCTACGGCTGAGGGACCATCCCAGCAGGGCCATGGCTGTCTGCAGGGGAAGGACACAGCTGTGCTCTGATGAGCTTTCTCAGGCACTGAAAATGTCCCTGGCAGTCCTGCCATCCTCCCAGTCCCAGCCACGTCAAGGACACCCACCCTGTGCCTCCAGCAGCACTCAGGGCTGGTGTGAACCAAGGCAGCAAGCCTCCTTCTTGCTCTCCTTGCACCAGCATCCCTCCCAATTCATTTCCATGTCTCTGTGCTCACACAAATGTTCCCGCACACATGGTGTGTTTTGGGCTTGGGAGCTGGGGATACACAGCAAGAACTTTAGTGCTTCATCAAGCACTGCCTGGCTGTGCTGAGCACTCACAGCACAGCTGCTCTGTGTTCTCACCCTCGTGCAGTGTGGGGAATGCTCTGTGCCAGGCATCGCTGCTCAGCAACACCTGGGGGAGCACCCTGCACCCTTTCGGGGGGCATGTTTGAAACAGGTCTCTCAGCTTCTGCCTGAACACTTTATATAGGGGCTTTCTCCTGGTTGGTTTGTTCCTGAGGGAACAGTTTGGTGGAGATAACTTCAGGGACCTACTTCAACGTTTCTGCTGCTGCTGGTCTGAGCTCAGGGCAAACAGGAGAAGGGAATTACTGTGGCTTCGCAGAACCCTGTGCCAGAGGGGGTGTGATGTCTGTGATGCTCCTCACTTACAGCTTTGCCTGCTTTTGTGACAGCACAAGCCAACTTCCCACTCTTCTATTGACAGATGAGCTAAACCTGTTACTACAATTTTCTTGTTGTTGTAGGTGGAGCTAGTCCAGATTGTCATCGATGGGGTCAATTACCTCGTCGACTGCGAGAAGAAACTGGAAAGAGGCCAAGACATCAAGGTGCCCCCCCCCCTGCCTCAGTTTAGCAGGAGATGAAGTTGCTGCTGATGGCCACAGCTGAGAGTAAACGTGGCTGCCACTCTGATGGAAAGGCACCCCCATACATCTCTGTATAAATAAAACACCACCTGATACCTGAGGTCTCCTGGCTGCACTGGCACAAACTGGTCTGGGGACAGCTTTACTGGGGTGCACCCATACAACCACCTTGGGATGCTTCCCTTTCTTGGTTGGTGATAAGAAAAGTACCACTTCAGCTGTGCAAAAAGCACAAATCTCTAATTCTATGCAGCACCTGAATTTCTGGGCATATTTGTGATGTCTCCTATAAGCATCCTGCTCATTTCTGCCCTGTGTCCTTGGGCTGCAGCAAAACGGCCCAAAAACCAGCAGGCAAATCAGTTTGCTGATATTCTGCATCCCACCTAAACCTGCCCAGCACAGCCTGCTCCAGTCCTCTCCTGCAACTCTCAGGTTCCAGGTACCAGGTCCTGGCTCAGCTAGCACTCCCCAAAGTGCCTGAGCATGTGCTGCCACTTGAGGGACATCTCCATGCCCACCATGGTCCCATGTGTTCAGCAGCTCAGTGGAAACAAAAAAACCTGTCAGCAAATGCTGACAATCCCACTGATTGCTTCTTTTTTGCACACCCAGTGTTTCACAGCCAGAACACCAGTTCTCAGGAAGGTCCCTGGGTGAGTCATATCTGCAGAGCTGTGGCTAGATAGCCAGCCCATAACTGGCTACAGACTTTAAAAGTCACAATTGGAAGCTAATTGAGAGCTAGATGGTGAATTAGCTGCTCTTGAAAATCAGCAACATGGTGTGCTGGCTCAGAAGGAGAGCTGCTGAGTGTAGAGCAGGCTGGAGCTTCCATGTGATTACTGTTTCCTCCTCATCTGTGCTGGGCACATTCCCTAGCATTTTGCTGCTGGCTTTCCGAATGGTGGTTAATAATAGTAATTGTGGGG
>NW_008237406.1:74944-80413 GCF_000691975.1 Corvus brachyrhynchos
TCTGACGATTTTACATAGAAGGCAAATAAGCAAAACTGGAGAGACTACACTGTTAGCTCTCCAAAACTCTCAGCTCAAGACAAAATCCAACTGTGGGCCAAATGTCCCCAGATTTTAGCCTCTGCTTTGCTTTTCTCCTGCTGACTTGCAAACTGCTGATGGGCAGCAGCACGACGTGCAGCCGGCTACCATTTGCTAACAGCATTCCTGAGGGGCTGGTATGGAGCTGATAACTCTGTTTCAGTGCCCTTAACAACCACCTGGAGCATGAGCTGCATCACTCACTCAGCCAGTCCACTGCTGGTTCTACATAAAAGGGAGCAGCTGCCCAGCTAGAGAGCAGGGCTGCTCCTCAGGGAGCACTTCACAATGGGCATGGGCTGTTGGAAGCCTCATGGGCTCAGCAGAGGCAGAGCCTGGGAGAAGAAGGCTAAGAGGATATCTTAGTGATGTCCACCACTGTCTGCATCAGGGGAAACCAGGCTCAAGAGTCTCCTTGGAGGTGCAGAGTGGCAGGACAGGAGGCAACAGACTCAGGATGGGACACTGGGAATTCCAGTTACTTATTAGGGAGGCCTTTTGCCCTATGAGGGTGGTCAAATGTTGGAACAGAGCTGGAGGTATCCAAAACTCAGGGAACAAGGTTCTAGATAATCTGACCTACACTGGCCCTGCAGTGGGGCTGGGGTGGGACGGGTGGCTGTTTTGGGACAGAACACCTCCAGACCCCCAGCCTACAACAGTGTGTGATCCCTGGCTGAACCAATCACTGCAAAATACCTGAGATGAGCAAATAACCCAGAGCAATGCCCTGGCCATCCTGTGCTCTGGCCAGACAGGGAGTTTTAGGTCTGCACAAAATAGGGACACCCTGGTATGACTTACTGCCTGCTATGCTCCATCTGTGGCATTCTCTGCATTGTTGGCTTCCAACCATGCCCTTCACAACCAAAATACTCCTCCTCATGGATTATTTTTCAGAGGCTTGTTATTTGTCACCTACATTTTCCACTTCTTTGATCTTTCTCCATGACCTCTATATGGCCAGCAACAGCTACTCAGCTGCTTCATAGGAATGGTGTATTTTCATTTTTCATTCCACATCAGTAATTAATACATTAAATTAAACTTGGACAGTCACATACCTATTAAGTCTATGCAGGACAACTTTGCTCAGTCCTACTCCCTCATGACAATCCTCAGGACTGTTTTCTGTTTGCTTGGGGCACGTTCTCCTCCGAGTGGAGCCCATCCTGGGGCTGAGGTGTGGGGAGGAGGGTCTGTGCCCTCCAGTACCTCCAGGGGCAGCTGGAAGGTGGCTGCACTGCTGCCCAAGGATATGTTCAGGTGAATGGCTGCAAAGGAAATAAACAACCTGAAAGATTGTGCACCCAAAGAAAGAAAGAAAAGCACAGAGATAATGACTGAATAAGAAAATATTAAAGGTTCAAAAGCTGGGTTAGTGCACTAACTCTTGACATAAAAAGTTATGTCTTGTTCCTCATATTTATTAGCCCCACACCACAAGTACTGCACTGCTGAGACCCTTTTCTGCCAATACAACTCTTTCCTGACGGACGCTGATTCTCTATAAATCTTTGAAATTTATTTGATTAAGTGCCCCAAAGGCTATGTGCCATGCCTCAAGCACTTCTCTAATGCTCTTGACAAAGCAACTAGGGAGCAGCAGAAATAATCTCTCAGGTCAAGCTGCATCAAAGCCCAAATCCATCAAAGCCCACCTGTCCTCCACTAAGCAGTTCGTGCAGGGTGAGAACTGGGCAGGAATTTGCCATTACAAGACAAGAGAAAATGGGCACTTTAGATGAGCTATTGGGAAGGAATTGTTCCCTGGCAGGGTGGGCAGGCCCTGGCACAGGGTGCCCAGAGCAGCGGAGGTGTCCCTGCCCATGGCAGGGGTGGCACTGGATGGGCTTTAAGGTCCATCCCAGCCCAAGCCACTCTGTGAAGTCTGTAGCTACAGCAGTTGTCACTGATCTCACTGTGGCACTTCACACCTGAAATCCTTGGCTGCCCTAACAAAAACTGACAACAGGCTCTGGAAGTTCACGTCTGTGTCACTCCTGCAGGATCAATGCACACCTGAGCAGACCTGACATAACGTTTCTCTGGAAACATCAAAGCCAAAAGGGAGCAGATAACATGAGGAACGAGTTATAGCTAATATATATATATGTGCAGAATTACTTTACTAAGAAAATTCGCTGGAATGCAATTTAAGACCTGCATGCTCATCTTTCTCCTGCAATGCCTCTTACGGTTTGCCTTCAGCCTAAGGTTTAATTAAAAGATTAAAGACTTAAACAGTCACTTCTTTTGGCTGCAAGAATGCCTGTGGCAAACACCAAAATGCACTGCATATGGCACAGAAGTCCTACGAAGCCAAATCTTCCAAGAGGGCACAGAGTCACCTACTGCGCAGCCTTCTGCTGGTGATGGTTATCACATTTTTATTTCACTCTAAATTATTATAGACAAAGACTGGGGTCCTAATGAGAAAAGATCAGTTATGTTACAATACTAAGTCTATCAGTAAAGAAGGGTAATGACAATATTTCATCTACCCACTGTTCAGGGAGCTCAGGTGGACTCAGCAGAGAGGGAAAAAAAGTTGATAAATTATGCCAGTTAATTTTCAGCTCACTCCAGGTGTATTCTGGTTTGAAAATGCTCTAAGTTTTCAGTCTATGATTTTATGAAAGTTTCTGTCTTAGCTCTCATTCCAGTTCTGTACTCTGCTTTATGAACCAGCATTTGGGCTTAGAAATTACTGATAATTTGCCTGGTACTTGGCCATTACTGCACCAACTACTGGCATGGCATTTCTATCTCTTTTGTTTTGTTTTGTTTGGGGTTTTTTTGGTTTTTTTTGTTTGTTTGTTTGGTTTTTTGTTTTTGTTTTTTGTTTTTGTTTTTGAGAAATGAGGAATTTATCCTTTTCTTGATGGAGAGGAATACAAGAAATTAAAGAAATTAGTAAGACTGAAAAAATTAGACCACTCTCCCTTGTTGATCCCTCTGCCCAAGGAATCTGTATCTCTGCTGCTGCCTGCAGTTTCAGCCTGTTGTTTCTCCTTTTCTCTGTGAAATCCAGCAGATTTATTCAAACTACAGCCAATACTACAGACAAGACCATTGTATCCAAACATGAGATAACCCATTCTTCCTTTGTGTTCTTTCATACCTTCATCCCTAGAAATTACAACTTTGTGATCTGAAGACATGAGCTTAAGTGAAATGCTCTGCAAATCAAGTTTAAATTAATTCATTTCCTCACTGCGTGTTTCTGAAAAAAAGAAAGAAAAAAGAAAATTACATTACCCTGTGAGAAAACACAGGCAGCCACCAAAACTAAAACCAGGGTAAGTTCTTGTGCTATCCTGACAGTGCATGTCTAACATTCCTACTTGGGCCACGTTTCTCAATTGTCATTTTGATACAGAAATAACAAACAGCAGCTTTGCAGTGTAAAACAAATAACTGACCACAGGCTTTAACCTTCAAAGGCTTCAGTTCATCCTGGCACTTAAACACTTGCCTGACTATAAATCTTTAAATATCTGAGTTGATCCAGCAACAAAAGTTGATTGATCAACTTCTTTAAGCACTTGTTAAATATCCTGAAAGAGTATCCTCAGAGCCATGAGCAACACAGCCTGCTGGAAATGACATCCAGTGTTGGTCAGCTGAGCAGGCTCACTGAAGGGGCTGTAGCAATCAAAATCCATAAATATTTAATATTAAATATAAATATGTAATTATTACATTACATAATAATCGCTGACAAGAAAGCAGAGCAATAAATGCTAAGCAATCCATTCATCTCATGGAGAATAAATCAAAGTGAACCACCTGCACAGAAGCCTCAGAATATTGCAGACATAACAGAATTTAAGAGGGAACAGGGCCTATTTTTCCTTTCTCTCCCCAGGCTTACATTCAAATTAAAACAACCAGGAAAATGTCATCCTGACACTCTGCCAAGTAGTATTAACTACCCAAACCATACAGGCAAAGAAAAGTGAACAAAGGTAACATCAGCTGTGTGTGTGCACAACCAAAGCTTCTGGTACCCCTTCAGCAGACAAATCCTCCTTTTTGGGGTACAAGGATTATGAACATATGAACACTGTGCTGTGGACAGACAATTTGCTGTTTCTTAGGAAAATATGAAAAAACAAACCAAAAAAAAAAAAAAAAAAAAAAAAAAAAAAAAAAAAAAGAAAAGAAAAAAAATTTAGTTATTTGCACTGCTGTTGTCTTGCTCATAACTCACCTGGTGCCCAGGTACAGGAGAGTTCCTAGCCCAGTAACATCAACCTGGAACAAACCCAAGCCAAAGCACATTTAAACAGGCGTGACCTCTGCCAAATAAGTGATATTGGAGGTAAATACTCTATTACTGATTTAGCAGAAAGGTGTGAAACACCCTTGTCCGCTGCCTGCAAAGCTTGATCTTAAGTGTGGCTGATCCTGGCTAGACACATATACACATAAAATTCCAGGCTGGAAAAGAAAGGACCACACATTCAGTACTTAATCAGAGCAGACAGCAAAGCAAGTCGCAGGAGCAACTGGGACCTCATGCTGTGGTTGAGCTGTAACTACATCAGCAAAGGAGGCGTTTTTAATTTTAAAAAGGCATACTGATTCCTTCTGGTTTTATTTCCTGGCTTTTAAACGGCGTTCATCAATTATTTTTATCTGCAGTCAGCGCGAGTTCTTCTTAAACCCGTGCCCGTTCTGCCTGGCAGCGGTGCAGTTTAAAGCACGCTTGGTGCACACCTCCCTCTAGTGGGCTCAAACCCCCGGAAAATCGTCAAAATCCGCGAATTCCTCTAGGGAGACACAAGTGTTAGGGATAACAACTAGAGAAAATGTAGTATTCTTTATACATTTTATACAGCGTATGTATAATGCATCTATCTTTATAGCATCAACCAGGAAGTGTCATCGGGGTCTAGTGAAATGCTGAAAACACAAGATGCAGAAGCCTGACCTGGGGGGAAAGCCTAATTTGGCTTAAACATTTATTTAAGGTGCTGAGTGGCCTCTTCCAAGAAAACAGCTCCGGGAATTCAGCTGAGCCCCCACCTGCAGAGCTGCCCCAGCCCTGGGCCCAGCTCAGGAAGGAGCTGGAGCTGCTGCAGCCAGGCCAGGGCAGGCACCAGGATGAGCAGAGGGATGGAGCAGCTCTGCTGGGAGGAAAGGCTGCCAGAGCTGGGCTTGTTCAGCCTGCAGAGGAGAAGCTCTGGGGTGACCTCACTGGGGCCTTGCAGGGCCTGAAGGAGCTGCAGGAAACCTGGAGAGAGACAATTGCCAAGGGCTGGAGGGACAGGACACAGGGAATGGCTTCCCAGTGCCAGGGGGCAGGGCTGGATGGGAGATTGGGCAGGAATTGTTCCCTGGCAGGGTGGGCAGGCCCTGGCACAGGGTGCCCAGAGCAGC
>NW_008237406.1:80802-111827 GCF_000691975.1 Corvus brachyrhynchos
GTACGAGAACCAGGACGTGAACGGGTTCGCGGCGCACCGCGGGGAGCAGCAGCAGGAGGAGGAGGAGGAGGAGGCGCGGAGGAAGGACAGGCGGCGGGAGAGCAGGAGGCTGAGGAGGCAGGAGAGGAAGAAGAACGCGATGGTGAGTCCTGTCCGGGCCCTGCCTGCCGCCACGGGAAAAGGGAGCGTTTTAGCCTCAAAATCCTCGCGTTTCGGGAGTGCCTCAGCGCCTTTGAAGGGCCCACATGAACAATGCGCATAATTACACTTTTTATAATAAAATGTGACAGGCTGAGGCTCGAGGGATGCCGCTGACAGCATCTGACTGAGAAAGGGTGTCCACAGCAATCTAACCAAAGCAACACACAGACAAGCTGTAATTCAGTAAAGCTCACACAGAGCACGGTCCCCACGCAGTGGGGCCCTGTGGGGGAGAGACAACGGATTCAGCTCATCCCACAGGTGACATCCCAAACTTCTTCCCGTTCCTAGCTCACTTCCATATTCTTTACTTTACGTTTAGGTGGAGATTCAGTGACTTTAGCCTTACATCATAGTTAGGGGTGGTCATACCTTGGGAGTGGGTCAGTCAGGACAGTCCCTGAGGTAACCCTGGGGTGGGATGTGGTCAGTCCAGACAGGGATTTCACCACAGCTGCTGATTCAGCGGAATATCCTCCTTTATCTTCTTCGGTTTTTCGCTGCTGTGTGGCTGATCAGTTGCAAGGTGCCACCAGGTTCCTTCCTCTGCAAGGACTTTGGCAGAGCTGTGGGGTCTCTGCCCCGCTCCACCCTCCCATTAGTCCCACTTGGATTGTGGTGTGTGTGGAGTCCCATCCAGGGAGTAGCCAGTGTATTTTCCCCTGAAATTTCCCCTTTTAATCCCCAGTCACTTTCCCACAGCCTTGTTAAAAGAGAGTCCTGTGTGGGAGGCACAGGCCCTTCTCCCCGTGGTGGTGCTGCTGTGCGGCTCAGCAAGAGCTCAGCCCTCCCCTGCCACAGGCACAGCGTGTGCCAGGTGGTGTTTCAGGTGAAAGAAGTGAAGTTGGGAACAAAAGATGGCTTTCAGCTCAAGTCGTAGCCTTTAGCATGGCTCTCCTGGCTCAGCGCTGTTCCTCCTGCCCCTTGTGCAGTCCCCAGCCCCTCTTGGCTCCGGGGTGAAGCTAACTCAGGACATTTCTCTGTGTGATTCATCAATGTGTTGCTGGTAAAAGGAGAAGAGTGCCCATAATAATGTGGTTTGATGGCACAGAGCACAGTTTGATGGCAAAGCACGAAGTCTCTTCCTGGCTGCTTTCTCCTGGGGGCAAAATTGTGTTTGCTCTTTAGCCCCTGTGAAGGTGGGATTTCCAGGTCTCTGAGTGCCACTCACAGAATCACTGGATTTTTCTCTTCCAAGGTGTGTTTCCACTGCAGAGAACCTGGCCATGGTGTGGCTGATTGTCCTGCAGTGCTGGAGAGCCAAGACATGGGGACGGGGATCTGCTACCGCTGTGGATCCACGGAGCACGACCTCAGCAAATGCAGAGCCAAGGTGGATCCAGCTGCTGGTGGGTCTCAGGAATTTGTGGTGTTTTGAGGTGCTTGGGTCTAAATTGTCTAAGTGCTGACCCTGAAGCTCTGTGTGTTAGAAATTTAACTTCTGCAGTATGAAAACGAAGAACCTGACAGTAATTAATAGCATGAAATGGTTAAAGTATTGTCACTGCACGGTGTTCGGTCTGTGGCTTCACAGAGGTTTTGATGTGGACCATAAACCCTGTGGGATTTTACAGGGCCGTTTCCATATGCAAAATGTTTCATCTGTGGTGAGATGGGGCATCTGTCAAGGTCGTGTCCAGACAATCCCAAGGGGTTGTATGCCGAAGGTGAGTGTACTGATTCACTAAATTTAGTATAATTAAATTTCTGTGTCCTTCTTACCTGATATAGAACAAAGCAACACTGCAAGTGAATGAGAATGTGGCTAAAAGGAATTCCTCTGTGTCTTTCAGTAAAAGCAGAGTAATTCTGGGGAATTCATTGTCAAATAATTACCTGCTGGGGATTTCTGTTTTAAGTGTAAATTTAGTGTGAAATTACTAGGATGAGGTACAAAGTGTGAACATTTGCTTGTGCTTCAGTATCAGGAGATGCAGAGAGGACCAAAATCCTGTGTGAGTGTAGTCAGTCTGTATTTACATGTATATGCACCAAAGTATGTGGTAAAACATTCTCACACAGTAGCTTAAGATTTTAGGAGGTGGCAAAACATGGGCTCGCACTAAAGGGAGGATATCTTCAGTCTGAGTAACTTTAGTGAAAAATGGGGTTTAACTCTGAAGGTTGCACTTCCCCATTGGCACCAACAACCAGCATTCTGTTTCCCAGCATAAGTGTGTGGTCGTGGCAAACTCCAAAAGGTGATCTTGCAGCATGGTGAAAGTGGGAGAAAAATCAGCCTGCTTTCAAGTGTTTGTATTGTGAAATTTTGTATTGTGTAGAATTTCACATCTCAGTACCTGCAGTGGGATTACCTGCCTCTCAGGTCAATTTAAAGAGTTCTTTTGAGTATGAATTTCAGCAGAATTCAGCCTGTTTCTCAAAGACAGAGCTTCCAGCAAATCAGAAATACTCAGTATGCAGTGGCTGGAATTTGTGGTGTGTGGTGCTGTACAGAAAAGTGTGATCCCAAAGAGCTCCATCTCTCACAGACACTGGAAGGGTGTTTTGTTGGGTGTTTTTTGGGGTGTTTGTTGTTGTTTTATTCCCCTCAGATGAGTAACAACTTTCTGTGTGAACAGGTGGGGGCTGCAAACTTTGTGGCTCCGTGGAGCACTTCAAAAAAGATTGTCCGGAGAAACAGAATGCAGGTGAGATGCAGGGGGTGTGGGGTGAGTGTGGGTCCAGCAGTGGTCAGTTACTGCTCTGCAGGGCCATGGGCAGGAAAAAGGCTTTGGGAAGAGGACTTGGAAGTAGCAGAGGTGACCTTTTGCTGGGATACTCAAGGAGGGTGTGGAGGAGGCAGTAAGTTGCAATGCAAAACTAAGATAATTCTTTTTTTTTTAAAAGAAAGGTTATCTTGTGTGTTTCTGAAGGCAGTATGAAATGTGTATTCTTTTGGCCAGTATTTGTGCTGCTGTTCACAGTTTGGCAGCTGTACAACAGAACTGGCTGCTGGTTTTTGCTGATTTCAGTGTGAAGTGGTGGAGCTGAACCCAGTGCCAGGTGCAGGGTGGTGGTGTGTGCAGGCAGGTGTGTCAGGCACCCAGGACAGGGACAAGGAAGATCTGTCCAGCTGGATTCACAGCTCATGAACTGCTTTGTTACATGTTCTTCAGCTTTCCATGTGGGTGGAAAAATTAAATTAGATACCCCAAACCCCCACTGTGCTGAAGGAGACAAGAGCATCAAACAAGGGTTTGAAGAATGATCCTGTTACCAGAGTGGTGACACACCTGTGCATTTTTCTACTTTGTTTCTGTGGCACTTAGTTAATAAGCCACTTAATAATAACCCAGTTCGGTGAAATTTTTTTAAGAAATATTTATAGAGGCAACAGAGGCATTTTCTACATCTGATCCTATATTTATGATATTTTTAGGTCTGAGACCCTATGTAGGATTCTAGGTGTGTATTGCTCTGCCAGTTTAGAATAGGTCAGATTCAGTCTGAATTGGCATAACAGAAGTCTATGACACCAAAAGACTCAGAAATATCCCCAAACTCATCTGCAGGTAGTGATGCTGTGCCCACTTAGGTGAGTGATGCATTAGAAGCCTGTAACTAGATTTTTTTCTACCTTTTCCTAGTAAGGTTTACATCCATAATGAGGACTATAAGTGCTGTTTATTTTCGCAAGGGACTTCTTTCAAAACTAGCACTGCTGGTTCAAAGCAGTCAAATTAATTGGAACTGTGACAAGAACTGTGGTTGGCAAGAACTGTGGTATTTTTTGAAATCAAGTGTGCATTGTGCAGAGTATTTTGAGTTACAGAAAGACAGCTGAGAGCTGGCAAAGGAGTTCAGGCACCACAGCTTCGTTTCCTCAGGCAGATTCTCAGGCAGATCGGGCCAGCGTTAGTACACAGAAGCTGCTCCGGGTGCCCGTGGCATTCCCTGTGTGCAGTGCTGGGCGTGCGGGGTTTGCTGCCCTGCTGGGGCAGAGCCCTGGCTGTGCCCGTGGGGCAGAGCTGGCCCTGGCACTGCTGTGTTGTGTCCTGCAGAGCAGGTGACAGTCGGGCGCTGGACCCCCGGCCTGAGCGCAGACCACGAGGACGTCACGGCCACGCCAGCTCTGCAGAGAACACAGCCCAAGCGACCCAAAGTCGTCACTTTCTGAAGGCCTCCTGGCTCTCAAACAGTTCTCCTGCGCTGCCTCCCTCCAGAGAGGTGACGACAGAGAGTGGAGCCAGACAATCAAGCCGACTGCAGAGGAATTGTTGGATTTTTGTCTCCCCTCATTTTTCTGGTTTGCCTCCCTGGCTCACTGAAAAGCTGGGAACAACAGGAACACAGCAAGTGGCTTTTTTATTAAAAGAATTGTGGGTGTTTTTTAAAGGTTCTTGTTGGACTCTGGTTTGGTTTTGCCTTCTCCTTTTAGGAATAATGCACTTACTCCTCCATATGTTCCAGCTTGAGCAGTCTTGTGGTGAAGTTACAGATCAGCCCTGTGGCCTGCCGAGCTTGGGGTGCAATTCCTGATGGTTGTAGTTGTTATTATCGGCCATTAACCTGATTGGTCATGCACATTGGGTTGTTTGAGTGTGTTCACTAACAGAATCATGCCCTTCCTCTGAAACCTGTGGTGAAACACACTCCTAAAGAATTGGAGAGCAAGTGAGAAGTTTTTTTAGTTTATTTACTTCTTTTTCAAAGAAAATGCTCAAAAATCTTCAGTGTTTTCATCCCTTGGTGAGTTGGGAGTAAACTTTGTATTACACTGCCTGCTTCATGGCAGATTTTTAAATGGAGACTGTAGCCTTAGAAAAACTGATGCATATTAAAAAGAAAAAATAGGAAACCAACCAGAGTTCCTGCAGCCCCCAGTGTTACTGGAGAAGTGCATCCTGAGCTCCCCTCACATACTTTTCTTGCAGCAAAAAACAAATACGGGGAATTAAATTGTGTGGAGATATTTTATATTTGTACAGGTAATTATTTTTAATAAAATGCTGCTAAAGAATACAGTGGTTAGAGCTCTTATTTTAGGTTTCTTGGTTCTGCTGCGGAGACTGAGATAGGGGGTGTGTGTTCAGTTTATATTAATCACAGCGCACTTTTAAATGGGGAAGAGGAGTGGATGTGAATGAAACCAAGGATTAATTATGGAGTTTTAATTAACTATTGGATTAAAGCTCAAAGCTATCACTTTAATGTGGACATTTTGGCAACAGACATTTATCCCAGCTTAGGAAGCATCTCCCTTTTTATTCTATGAATTAAGTATATTGTTTAAAAGCATATTTTTAGGTAATTCCCCAGCTCCTTGGCTTTGTAACATGTTCTTGTAGCCTGGGGCCGTGGACTCGGCCTGTCCCAGTGAGGGCTGGTGCAGGCAGTGGGGTGTGCTGTGGTTCTGGAGCTCCCGAGGAGGGGCTGATCTCCAGCTCCTGCAGAGCAATCTGAGCTGTAACTGCTGGATAAAAACGCTTGTTAGATGCACCCACTGGTATTTCACAGAGGGATGTGTGGCTGCAGGAAGGTGTTTGAAAAGCACCTGCGAAAGGTGCTGCTGTAAGGATGTAAATGCATTTACAGCGTCTGGGCTGGCTCTCCCCAGTGCCTGTGTCCACAGCCAACATTAGGGGTCTCTCTTCACCCAACACTGGGATCTCAGAGCTTCCCTGCACGGCCCAGGGCTCTGCCCTCACCTGCACAAAGCAGGGCTCGGAGAGCGAGCTCCTGCCTGGAGGGAGCTGGACCCTCCTGAGCTGGGAGGTGGCAAACACGACCTTGGTGGCTTCTGTGCTCTGGAGGGGGCTGCCCTTGCTCCCAGAATGAGGCACTGCACTTCATCCGTGTGATGGGAACACCGATGCAGAATCGGAGCTGGATCTGTGGTCACTGCTCCCCAGCCAGAGGCCAGGAGCTGTGTTGGTCCCTGCATTCTGGGCGAAGCACACCCCGGCGCTGTGGCTCAGCAGCAGGCAGAGCTGTACCCAAGCTGAGCCACAGGCTGGGGGACACAGGTGGGGTGACACCCCCGGGGCTGACAGGGCTCCCCTCGGTGCCTCCCCTGCTGCGCTTCCCCGATGCAAACCCTGCCGGCGTGTTCTCAACCTGTAAATCCCTGCAGCAGGCTCTGGAGTGGCTGGGGCTCCATCTGAAGGTGTGCTCACTGGGAACTCTGCCAGCCCTGAGAGCTCTCACCCTGGCAGTGACATCAAGTGGCAGTGCTGCACCTCACGTGCTCTGATCCCTCACCCGCAGGTCCTCGCCCGGATCCCAATGCTGATGAGCAGCCACTGGAGCCATCCCCCCCTTTTCATCTGCGAGGAGCGGATGCAGGGGTTGCTGTTGTGTGTTTGCTGCAGCCTGGCACAGAGCCTGGAGCTCACGGCTCTCCTGCAGAACCCACCACCACTGCAGGGCAGCTTTCTGCACACCCAAACACTGTAATGAAATCTGTGGTGAGTTTGTCACCTCAGAAACAATAATTTATTGGGAGTCACAGAGAAACTGACAAGTACTGAAGTACAGACATTAGCAAACACTAATTTACATGGGCTGTTATCAGTTTATAAATAATGGGTGTGCAAGGACCTGCACTGCCAGGTCAGAGCACTGGCAAAGCTACTTGGTAGCACTGGTTTCTACAGATTACAATGGGTGGTATTTACAGATTTAAAACTGCCTGGATGCCCCTCTGTTCAATGTAACATTAAAATAGTGAAGTAGTCTCATGAGCTACAGCTCTACTGAGCCGAGTTCTGCCTCCATTTATATAAAATTCATTAATGCAATCAAAAGCAGAATCTGCCCCTTAATCTTTTTTAAATTAAAAGTTGAATTTAGAGCCTAAGGCCTAAGCTTGGTTTGATAGAAAATGCTTGTACCACGTATTCCCAGGCTGAAGCCCAGTACTGGCTACGTGATCCGAAGTAAGTAACCTACAGAAGCATGCTCAACACCCTTGCAGGAATTTAAACCAGAACTGCTTGATAATCTTCAGATGCCCCTTCAGAAATCTGTTTTTAACTTCAGCACTTGCTGTCTTTCAGCTCTAAGAACTTTATACATTCCAAAGCAGTGTCTTCAATGGATTTTGATGACCCAGTAAGATTTGCAGCTAAGTAAGGCATAACTCCTGATGTCACTTGATTGAAGTAACACACCTGTTTGAACAAAAGTAAATGAAACAAAAAAGCCTATGGATTGCAAGCTAGCCATTTTTTTGCAGAGCCTGGATGAGTATCACAGTTCTTATGGATGTGAATAGAAGCACACAGTACTTCTGAAACTGAAGGTAATAATTTGCAAAAAGCATGCCTTTTTTACAGCACTCCAGTGATCTGGGTGTCCTCCCTGCTCTCAGATCCTCCAGCATCTGCAGGTAAATGTACAGAGCAGTGCAGCAAGAAACACTGCGTACAACATGTTAAATATGTGTGCTTTGTGAACAAAGCTGCTGCCTGAAAAAAAGGAATTGCAGCCATGGAGAGCTGCTGAAAGTTTTCATTAATGTGTTTTTTTTAAATGGAGAGGTTTTAGCCTTTCCATGGTAAGTAAGTCTGGCATGGGTCTAGAGGTGGGATTCAGTTTGTGTGATTCCTGGCATATGAAAATTCAGGTGAGGAATGTACTTTGAAGTAATTATTTGGCCTTACTGAAAAGAGAGACACACCACCAAAGACCAGTTTATGGCACACCCTCTAGAGGTGTATTTTAGGACTCAATGAATGACTCTGGAGGGGCAAGGCAGCCTGCAGTGCTTAGTTAGACCTCATTTCTAACAGTCAGATTGGCCAAAGCTGGGCAAGACAGACTCCACACACCCAGACCGAACTCTCTTTTTGGAGGTATTTTGCTGTTCCCTTTGCAGACTGTCAGGTCAGGTGAGGTGACAGCCTCAGGGCAGGGGGCACAGGGCAGGGGCACAGCTGGGCCCTGCAGGGCTACTCACAGTGCAGGAGCTGCTGCCGTTGCTGTGGATCTGAAACCCAGCACAGAGGATTTCGCTCCTGCAGAACTCCGGGCTCGGGGGCACCGCCCTGAGGGTCACCGACCTCACAGCCACCATGTAGGGCTCCCTGCAGGGCAAGGGCAAGCATCACCTTCCTCTTGTTAAAAACATGCATGGAAGTAACTACATGTCATTTTCACAGGAGGGCAGAGAAGCTCCTGTGTGTTCAATGATCTGATTGAAAGCCTGGGCCCAGCTGAGTCTCCTCGAGGCTTCACCACAGACTCCAGTCCAGGAGACCTCTGTGGCAGCCAGAGAACAATCCCCCACCTCCTGTTCTTTTTAATTTACCCTGCTCTCCTCAGCCCATGTTTACAGAATCAGGGAACAACCCTTACCCAGGGGCTTCATAGTGTGGCCACAGTAAAGGTATCCAAACTCATTCAGAACCCTCATGGGTGGAAAGCAAGCCCAGTACAGAATACTGCCTTTTACTTACTGTTAACTTGAAGAATTACTGAATGTGAGAAAAGAAACAGAATAAAGAAGGGTAAGATACATCAAATGGTCCCATTTGCCCATGTTTCACTATGTAAGAACAAAAGGAAATCTAATACAAAATAATAAAATTTTAAAAAGCACTGTATGTTAAACTGAGCAAGGGACTTGGCAGAATTTACAGACACAATAAATGTGTGAGGTTTCAAGCACCTCCTTGACTAAGTAAAAACTCTGTAATTACATTGAATGGGAGTACAAAGTCACTTCAAACAAACAAGAAGACAAACTCCCATCTAGGTGCTTCAGCCCACTGACAGGCTCTCTGGGACATGATTTTTTCCCCAACTTGCCCATTTCAAATTTTGGCCAATTTGCCCTCCTGGTAGACCACTCCCAAAAGTCACTATCAAAGAATCAATACTGGACTACACTAAAAATTCATGCTGATCTGGATTTATTTCATTGCACCTTCACATTGCAAAGCTAATCTGGTTGTACAAACTCAGGCATCAACATAGGAATCTCACTCCTTAAAAAAGCACAGGGCCACCTTTGTCAGCCAGGGACAGATCCCGGTCACAGGACTCCAGAATGTGGCCCCAAAGAGCTCAGTTACAGTCAGAGCCATACTCACTGCGGCCTGCAGGGCTGCCTTTGGGACACGAGGATCACAAAGTCTCTGGGTTTGTGGCCCGTCGTGGGGGGAGCTGTAAGGCGATAGATTTTCTCCTCTTCGCTCACAGCCTGCAGGACCTCGCACGTCCTGTAAGTACATTTCACACACAGGTCAGGCGCTGGTGCGTGCAGCAGCATCTCCTTCACAAATGCAGTGCAAACGGCTCCATCTTAACACCGAACCTTTCATTTGCATGTTCCAGCAGCAAGGCAGACAGAGAGAAAAACTGGGGTTTTCTGCAACACCTCATCAACAGTATTTCTTTAGGTTTCATTTGTTACAAGCTGTAAATTCAGTAGAGATTGCAGATTTTCAAATATCCCTAAGATTCCACTTCCACCCTCTGGTAAAAATCTTTCAGGATGGAATAACTAACTGGAAATGCTTCACCAAATCAAATTAGTGTAATTTCAACTCAACTGTCTCTAATGACTATTGTACACCATAAAAGGTAAATAGAAAACCTCAAACACCTTTTAGAGCCATTCCAAAACCCATTTCCAATCAGACAGACTTCCAAACGTTATTTTTCTGAAAATACGCATTTTGAAGAACCCCATTTCTTGATTTCTCACTTTGACTGGACAGTGAAACTGAGGATCAGTGTCCCAAACAGCACAAACATGAAGGAATCCAGGTTTTCCTTAATTTTTAAAGTTAGCACGCACAATATATCCACCTCGGTTCTTACTTTTAACTTTCTCTTTTTTTACTCATTTTGGGTTTTTGTTACTCTTAACACACACATGTCTAGGATGGAACTGTGCTCATTTCAGAAAAGATGACCTCTGTCCCATCCCTCTCTTTTGACAGAGCACTCTGTATTTTCGAACCAGACTAAGCACAAACCGAATTTTATTTCTACACTAAAAAACCAAAATCCATACTTTGACTAATGAACCCTTGATGTCAAATTCTTAGAACGCTTTCTTCCTAACGACGCAGCAAAGTTCCAGCACATCAGGAGTGTGTGTGACAGAAAAGAGGGGTGCTCAGGGGGTTCAGAGCCCCAGGGAGAGGCAGGTTCTCACAGGAAGTGTCTGTCCCAGCGCTGGCGGAGCCTGAAGTCGGACAAGAGGGAGAAGGCGACGTGCGACGGAACCTTCACCTGCATCTCCACCTTGAAGGACAGCACAGCACCCTCCTCGTGGGTCCAGATTTTCACCTGAAAAAAAAAGCCAGCATGAATTAAAAACAAGGAATGATTACTATAAACACTTAGATGCGTAATCCTACACATTTAGGACTCGAGCAGATTTTCTCAGGAGTTCCTGTGAAATTCCAGATGCCTTTGTCCAGGCAAATCAGCCACACCTTGGCCTAGGCCCACTGCCTCTGGAGTAACTTCCCTTTCCAAAATATCCTTCTTTTTCTCCCTTTTTCTCTTCTGTGAAGCAGAGCACCCAGAAGTAATGACGTATTGAATAACTACTTAGAAACATAGTTTTGCATCTCTTGTCCCACACCTGTGCTATCCTTGTCTTGATTATCTTGGGTCTATTTCTATAGGCCTAAATCCCAACACAGAGAATTCAAAAGGAATAACCTGTACATAACAATGTGCACACAAAAGAGGGTTTGGCACCTCCCACAAACCCCATATAATGGCAGAAGATGGGTACAACAGAATGCTTACAATTAGAAGGTTTTATTCCCAAATACACATGCTTTATTGCTTCTCAAATCCTGGAAAGTTTAACAGATTTTCATTTCCAAGTAATACAAAATTCATAAGGTTCATCACTGCTGAGGTTTTGTTGGGGTTTTTTTGCTGTATCAAAAATGAACGATCTTTTGGTTATGCTGCATTTGTGCAACAACACAGATTCTGTATTTTTCTGGATTTTCCTGTCTTGGAAGAGGAAATAAATCACAACATAATCCAGCAAGCACCTTGCTGAAGGAAAGTTTGGTGTAAAACTAAAGGCCTAAGAGCTTTAAAAACCACCTACAGGAGGTCTGCATCAATATTCCTCTAAGGCACAGAACAGAAATCACATTGTTCTAGGAGTCTTCTAGACTTGAGAAATCACAAAACAAAGCAGGAGGTGCAGCTGTCAAAACACCTCTCTGCTATGTGAACATTAGCAAGGCTGAATTATCTCCACAGCCTTACAAGTCTTGTGGTTTTGTGTCAAAGACATCACAGTGCCATTTTTTACCTTCAAAAATTGTCAGTCAGCTTGGGGTCATTCCAGTTCCAGGGATAAGTGAACAAATCCTCTGAAGCTTAAGGTCATTCCCCCTTTTGGTGTCCTTCTCCAGACTTCTTGTAAGCCCCCTTTAGGCACTGGGAGGTGCTTCAAGCTCTCCCCAAAGCCTTCTTTTCCCAGGATGAACGACCCAGTTCCCTCTGCCTGTCTCCATGAGCTGGTTCAAGCTTGCTTTTCCCAGCACCAGTGTTGTCCATTGTCTATTTGGCACAGCAGTGTTTACTGAAAGTCTTTAACCACTGGAACGACCTACACATGGAACTGGCAGATTTGCCGTCACTGGAATTCCTTATTATTGTATCTGCTCTTACTCAGGTGTCTTATTGTCTACATGCAAGAGTCACTAAGCAGTGTTTCATAGCCTGTGATGCACAGGAGGTCAGACTAAAATACTGCAAAAGTCTTTTCTTGTCCCAAAACACCTCTGGAACAACATGATCTTGAAGTAAACTGAGAGTCACTACCCACATTTCAGAACCCCAGCCTTGGCAGATGCTTGATGTCTCTCCATTGTCTGGAAAACACACACTGCACTGGGGTAACACCAGGTTTGCCCTTAACTTTCTTCTGCTTTTCCTGGCAGAATCTTCCTCTGCTAGAACTGGTTTACACACGTTTCCTTACTGATTTTGGATTTTTAACGCCAATTCAAGAACAGAGGGGTGCTTTCCTTTCAGACTTCTGTGATTTTTTTTCTGCACTTACATTATCCAGGGTCCTGGTTATGTCCCATCCCGATTTTCTTGCCAGGTGTGTCAGTGCAGCTATGTTGCTGTAACTCAAATATGCCTGAAACACAAGACACATGTCTGAAAATGGAGGGGTAAAGGTACATTTCACTAAACATTGCAGAAATGAGGTGTTCTTCTTTCTATCATTACGCTTCAACTGCAAATAAATGTTTATTTTCCTTGTAAGTGAAAACACACTTCAGTAGTTTCTGAATTAAAACTCTTCAGTGGCTTCCTTATGTACGCACATGGCTGTTGGCAAAACAATATTAATTAAAGGACAAGAAAACACTATTTTCTGCTTCTCCAGTTATAAAGCCGTGCAGAACAACTTTGACCACCAGGGAGACAATACAGATAACCTCTCAGACCACTGAATTAATGGTTTTGTCCATCTTCCTCTGCAGTAATTACACGAAAATTAACCTCTTCTTTGCTACCAAGCTGGGTCCATCTTGGCAATTGCTTTACACAGCAGGCTCACAGCAAAGAAAGTGCAAATACACCCATTATTTTTGCTTGGCTACAGTGGATGCAGTTCTCATTTAACCACTGTATGAAGAGAATACAGCCTTAGAGTCCTTTCTGACAGGCTTTGGTTTCACAGGAAATAAATCTTAAGCAAGCCATTTTTATCATTTTGTGCATATTTTCATTCATTGTTCTGCAGAAAAAAAAATGCTGCTTTAGCCACAAAACCTGGACACTGAAACAACATTTAGGTTGTCTATAAATCCACCAAAATTCAGGTTCAACACCATTCACTGGCAAGACACAAGCACAGCCAATGGCCCAGCATGTCCAAAGCAGAGATACCAGTCACCTGGTGCAGGGTATCTGGGAATGAACACCTGATTTCACCTCTCTCTCCATAGAAACAAAGTTTATGCTATTCCAATGTTCATATCTCTGTTGCTATCTCTCCCCCCACTTTTAGCACTTGCTAAATGGTTTCCTCACAGCAATTTCTTAGCTATTCAGTGGCTGGAGAAAGACAAGAAACAAAACCCCAAACTACTTCCTCTACAGGAGAATTCAGCTTCTGTAACAGCTGGGGACACTGAGGGATAAATCTGCAGGAGACCTTAAGGGACCACTTGTATACATCTATTTTAAGGGCTTTTTTTTATCCTTTGTATTGAACTTACTCTTACATCAGCAGTCAATCATCTGCTCTCCTTTTTTAGAAGAGAAATTTCATTGTGTTACACATGCATCCATTCCCCATGACCACCACAACACTTCAGTGCAGAGGGTCCACCTGTACTGCCACAGCCTGAACAGCTGTTTCACCCACCCCAAACGGTGCACAAACAGAGCTTTCTATGCACCTACAGATTACCTGGTTGCCTGTCTCCCAGGCATCAGAAGGCTTGTCTCCTGTAGCTGACAGCATGCATTTTCTAAAACATAATTAAAAAGAGACATAGTAGCATGAATTGGTTCTTTACACTCACTTCTGTATATGCTAGGAAAAATCACTTTGTATAGGCTTAAGTGTCTTCTAAATACAGGTACTTTTATCAATTTTTGGTTTGAATAACTGCTTTTTCTTTCTGAGAAAGATGGTGAAACAATATAACCTACAGAGGAAAGTAATTTTGAGACAAGGAGCCTCTAATAATTTCCATGGCAATGAAAAAAAATTATTTGGACATTTAAGCCATGTAACAGCCATATATATGTCAAAGAGAGTTCACTTACTTTATTTGGAGGATTATAAAATTAAGTTTTCAAATTAAGATCTGCCAGTGACCCAGCTATACCTGGTGAGTCGAATTCTCCTCCGGGCAATTGCTCCGTGGTACCTCCTCACAGCATCCTGTATGAAAAGTGAACCAGAGAATAAAACATCTCATTATTTTTGAACAAAGTCTGAAAAAGGACAACTAAAAATTATTAATTACAGATGGGCAAATGCCAGAGAAATAATACAGGCAAATAAAGAGCAGTGCTTTGTGTATTGAGCTTTCCACAGACTAACCCAAGTAAACTGGTGGTTTACTTTTTGCCTCAGCACTATTCCCTGAAATTTGAAAAATAACCAATGTGATAGAAGAGTTGTATCATTCTAGCATCCTCTTAGTGCTTTTTGGTCCTAAACCAGTGGCAGCTGGGCAGTGCACCACACACATTCCACTCTTTCTAAATGTGCCACCCACCAAATAAACTATTAACCCAATTTATCATCATCTGGTGTTCAAAGCACAATGGAGATTTTATTTTTTAAAGTCCGTTTTTCCTCTTGGGACAGCCTGCAATGAGCAATAGTGCAACTTACTGTACATAAGAAACCTTGATTTATTTGTCTAGTTGCCATCCTATAAAAAATAAGGTCCCTGATGTTAAAAAATCATTTAATTTCTGCCTACACTGGCTCTCTAAAATTCTTGTAAGTGGAACAGGAAGATTAGTGACAGGTGTCATCACAGCAAATAATTCAACAATAGCATTCACACTGCTCCAAGTGCTTCATGAACCACTTTGAGGGAAACGCAAACTGAGATCTCCATGTCAAAGGAACTGAAAAGCCCACCCATGTCATGGGATTTGATTCCCACAGACTTCTTTATTCACTCTATTTCTCATCTTTGTTAAGGGTTTATAAAAATAACTGTTCACTGAATACTTAAAAATTTCATCTACAGTCAGTGGAAATGGCACAAAACAAAGACAAGTGGAAAAATCTCCAAACACATCAGATTCTTCTCTGCCCATCAACCACAGAATCTCTAGTCATGAGGACCCTCTGCTGAGCCTCTCAGTTTTGGAATAGTAAAGCTAACAATAACAAACCTCTCACTCGAGGGCAAACATTTCATTTGGGGCTTTTCTCTCCTGCAAGATGCATTTCAGTGCCCTGCCTGGTCCTTGCTTGCCCCAGAAGGCTGTGGTGACCATCCGGCTCCTGAGAGCTCACCTGTGTTGTAGGCTTGACCCTGGGGAAGGTGAGCAGCTCCCCTTTGTCATTCACAGCAGTAAAAATGAGGAATGCACTGTTAATGTGCCGTGGCTGGGCCTTGATCCACTCCTCACAGTTGTAAGCCTCGACACGGACACCAACCTCCAAGCTGAAAGGAAAGTTTGAATTAATTACTAAACTGCTGCAAGTGACGCAGCAGCAGCCCTGAGACATGCTAAAAAGGACTGCAGTACCTCCAGGCGTGCAGGAAGCCTGACTCAAATACCTTCTGTAGCATAGCAAATCAATTACTCAATCTGGACAGACACACTTCTGAAATAAAATAAAAGATGGCAGTAGCTAAATAGCATTAACAAAAATAAGCAATACACAGAACCCAGATCTGTCAACAAATGCCAAGATGGGAAAATCCTGGCAACAAGATGGCATCTTCTGAAGAATCGGATCTCTTGGAGAAACTCAGCCCTTCAAAATCCCTGAATTTAAGAGCAATATTTATTGTCCGTGTTTGCAGGAATGGGATTTGGTGACAAATGATCTTTAAACTTAAAGTCAGAGAAAAATTGTTTTAAAATCTTCCAGTGATAAAAGTGAAACAAAAAAAAAGCACATACAGGCAGTTACAGATATAGATACATCCCTCCAAGTTACACATGAAAAGTAATTCATTCCCTAATGAAAATCCTGCTGATGAAACCTGAAACACACACTGTTGGCTGGTGCTGGAGATGCCAAGGCAGACAAGAGATGAGGAGCTTTACCTGTTGTGAAAAGTGTTGTTGACAATGGCATTGAAGACGAGGCGGTCACCCACAAAGGATGACCCCCAGAACTTGAACATGTTGACTGACTTCAGGATGGGATGGGAACGACAGAGGCGGCTGAAACAGAGAGAGAGAGCAAAACACACAGTTGTGCTAAAAAGCACAGCTGCGGGGGGTGACTGCAGAAACAAGGTTTGCAGGACCTGAAAGGTCACTAAATTACACTGATGTACTCCATGTTAGCATGTTCAGCTCCAAGAGCATGTAACTTGAGCTTCTTATGTCATGCTGTTTGCTTTCCAACACATTTTACAAACACCAATTAATCTCACTGCTTGAGACTACCCTCTCTTAGAGCCAGACCATGAATCCCTTACCTACAGAGTACCCACCTACCTCACAGTTTCATTAATTTCTGTCGGACTGCACAGGGAGCAGGTTTCTGAGCAGAGTAAAAATGCCAGACCTTAAAGCCCTTAAACAATTAAAGGAAACCTGAGCAGAAAGGCCAAGCACCAGGGACAGTGTCCAAACAATGCCACGTCAGTTTACCTAGTCTAAATATTTGTACTTTTTGCTTGTTTTTAGATGCTTTCTGCTTGTGTGATAGGAAATGAGAATAAAAAAACCCTCACATGGCTGCCAGATGCAGTCTGTGTTAATAGGATCTTGTCTGCAAGCTCTCTGGAGCAGGCAAAAATCAGGTTTCTTCATCAGTTGTACATGTAGTCAAAGCCCTTCACTTTCTGCTAGGATGTCTGTGCTTCACAGGAAGAGGGGACAATATACAGCACATGCCATTTATTTTTAGCCTCTGAAGCAACACACTGCTCTCAGTAAGGACCCCATGTGCACATCTGAGGATAGACTGTTCCATGGTGAAGTTTCTAAATGTGAAAACACAGTTCTGTAGCACTCCTAGCTTTTAACTCAACTGCACAACTAATGTACCAGTATTGTTAAATGCACACAATTATCTGCAGCTAATTAACTGACTGGTACATCTCTTTAATAGTCTAATACATTTGAATTACTTTGTAATTAAATTAAAATAATTTGCTCTTCTGATTTAAAATGCTAAGCGTTGATTTAGTTTACAATGTTCAATCTAAAGATGCAAACACAATAATGATGAGGAGAGGAACAAACCAGAAATGGGCTTAAATATTCATTTTTTCCTGGAAGAGTACACCCTGAATGCTTTTATTGCAAACATAAGGAATAAGAAAGTATATATCAAGTTCAAGCTAATATTACTAATATTCAAATGGTTTTATGTTGGAACCCTGAGTTCTGAGAATTTCAGCCTTTCAGTGCTGACAGACAGTGATCCTCAGAAGCACACTGCATTTGACCTGAAACCTTGGGAAAGGCTTCCCAAATTGTGTGGTAACACTGAGGCTGCTGCTGTGTAGTTAAAAGTTATATCACTGGGTGGAATATGTAGAGATGTAGAAAAATTAGGTTTACGGGATATATGTAACAATATGGAGGATTTTGGGTGTGGATTTGTTCTTCTTCTTTTCTCCTTCTTCTTCACAAATCTGGGTGTTCTGGTATTGGATCAAAAAACCCGCACTGCAGATCATGAATAGTTAGTTACTGCATTATAAGTAAAAAAAAATTAGTTGGCATTCCATAATTGGGTAATTTGGACCTTAAAAGACCTTGGAAGTTAGAACTTGGAGCCACTTTCACCTTGTTAACCAAGAGGCCCATCCCGTGCAGCTGTACTATAGATAAGAAAGTAATAAACATCTAAGTCCGAAGATAAACTCCCGGGCTCTTCTATTTTAATTCGAACTCTGAGTAAAAGAACTCACAAAACAGAGGCAAAGAAGAAAGAAACGATAAAAGAGAAAATTAATAGTTTTATTGCTATCTGCAAGATTTACATGTATTGGCCAGCCAAAAAAAAAAGATGGTGGGGAGGTGAGAAGCCAGAAGGAGAGTGAGTAACCTTTAAAATGCCCTTACAAATTTATTTTTCCTGGGTTATCCCTCCAGTTCCGTTCCTCCATCACAGTCTGTGGCCATAGAAACTCTTACCTGGCACCCTCAAAGGTCAGGTCTAACTCTGAGTGGCCTCACAAAAGGTTCATAGTGAGAGTAGTTATTTCTCAAGCAAAAACTAACATCTCTGTTTTCAAACAGCCTCTGACACCAGCTATTATTCCTGAAATTTTCAACATGAGTAATCATGTTTGACATTAATTAGTTCAAAGAAAATTTTGTTCGATACTCCATTTGCTGATGCTTCCTTCCTTTTTAAAATCTAAATGTGACTTGCTCTAGGTAAAATTTATCAGATGAAAACAGGTAAATATTCTGAGTCATATTATGGCAAAAATCTGCAACAGTCCCTTCAAGCCATTGGAATTGCACGCTGGGGTAAGGTCAGTGCACTCTGATGTTATAGAAACAAGTTGTTTATCCAACCACTACAGAAAATCTGTTGTCATCAGTAAAACCAGTGGCTACAAATCAAAACCATATGAATAATGAATAGAGAAGCCATTTAATTATTCAAGATAAAAAGGGAAAACATATCTAACATCCCTGCAGTGAATTAGGTCACTTGGTATGCAAGGAGAATTCAAACTGAAACTTGAGTGGTGCTTACAAAGAAGCTTTGTACAGTGTCCAGGAACAGGAAGGGAGACAAATACAGTTTGACTCCAGGGAAGAGGAATTAAATGATTATATGTCTGGGTCACACTGACAAGCAGTGTCACAAAATATACTTTGTTCTTTTTACCTGAAGATGCCTGAGCTCTTTAAAGTGCTAAAATTGTTGCAAGCCATAGGATGTGCAACTCAGTGGGACTGAAAGGTCAAGTGACTTGCTGAGGGTTATACATCCGTTCTATGTACACACCAACAAAACAGAACCTATTTCTGCAGATCCTTCTTCTCTGACTTCTTTTTCTTATGGCATCATGAGGATCTGCAGACTAAGTTACAGAAGGCTGTTCATTTGTGGATGTCACTTAATACAGGGTCAGTACTGGTTTTATCCTTATTAAACAACTTTGTTTAAAACCTTTGCTTTTAAAACACTGTACCAAGCACAAGGAGGGCGGGTTTCTGCTCCTGTATCCAGTGTCATCTACCTGCAAAGATTCCCAGGAAGATAACACAGCCCCTTTTGCCTTAGGGCCTACATGTGTAACAGAGTAATTTCTGATTCTCAGTGGCACGGCATGCTGTGGGAGATGTACCACATAAATAGTTCAAAGGCCTCCTGTAATGTGAGGAGGAGGAACAGTCACTAAGGCCTGGGTCTGTATTCTTCATAAAATAAATCCCTGTGAAACCTTTAACATTAAAAGCACACCCATTTAGAACCACACGCAGAGAAATGCTGTAGGAAAGTACCTTGCTGAAATGCTTGCCACTGTCTGCATCCAAGCCATGATCTGGCCACCAAAAGTGTTTCCATGATGGTTTGCATGAGGAGGCAGGACAAGCTCAGTGCTCTGCACATGAGTATGTTCAGTTGAAAGTGCATCTTTCTCCTCACAGGTATCTGAAACACAGCAGCAGTGTATCAATGAATGCTTTCAGAAGAAAACATACCCAGTGAAGCGTGCAGTTTGCTTCAGACTCAGTGAAAAGAAGAAAAACAAAGGCACAGAAGAGCCCTGTGGTTTGCAAGAGAAGCAAGAGGCTGAACATTTACTTTGTCAGGGTGTGTTCACGGCTGCCAGCACAGCTCCAACAGGGGCTGTCAGAGCAGTTCAGCAGCGACTCAAACGTCTGTCAAAGACTCTGCACTGTGTGTGATGGACACCTGTACAGATGTGTTTAATTAAGGTTAGAGCAGGACACAATTATTTCATAACTTGCTACAAATCCTGTGATTGTCTGAGACAACACTGAACAGATGAGAGAAATGAGGATCTGAACCAGTGATCATTTTATGTTAACTGAGCATTTCTAATGTCACTTTCAAGTGCTTAGCCATGCATCCTCACTCTAATCTCTGTTCTTTTCTTTGGTGTTTTGCAGGAACAGATTCAGGCATGAGATTACACCAAGTAATTTTAAAAGTGCCTATCTGTGCTAGGAGCTGCTTGACCTGAATGGTACTATTGACTTATGCCATAATTAACTCACTTTGTGATTATACAAGTGTGTGGAAACGTATGACTAACTCGTACTTTGGACCTACTTAAGTTGTTCCCTAAGATCCACTCATCACACAAACTTCACTTTCAGGGTATGATTTGTACCTATTTTGCTACCTAGCAGGCTGCACACTCAATGTACCCTCTCCTCCCCCACTTTGCTTGTTCTGTCTCCTTAAGGAGGTGAAGTAGTGCTACAATAATACCCTTCAAACAAGTTTCCAGGAAAGGCAGTGGAGACAGAACACATCGACCTCTGATTTGTCACTCAGGTTATTAAACTCTACCCTGTGAGACAGTTACCATGAAGACAAATAGCTTGTTTTCTTGTACCAAACAAGACTCTTCAGTTCTATGAAGTTGTACTGAATTGTTAAGGCTAGATTTTTTTTATAACAGGTTTAATCTCTCCTCAGTAAAACCACATAATGTCTGTTATTTATACATGGAGCTACCGCTCAGATTTTCCAAATACCAGCATATTTTCTTAACTGCTCTAATTTCTTCTGTGGGGGAACACAACAACTTTTGAGCACAACTTTCTTTAAGAACAGAAATTACTGCCATAAATAAAGAGAAACCTGTTTCTTTGCTCAGTTTTTCGAACTTTTTTTACCTGTTTTGACCTCTATGTAATGAAACTTCTCCTGCTTGTTGGGAATAATGTCAGGGCAAAACATAGCTCTTACTTTGCTTTCTGGCAAAGACATGGCCATAAGCCTGAGTGAATTTCATCCTTCTGTCTACATCACAAATACTGTCCCAGAACTTTATTGCTGTAATGCAGAGTTCTGTGTGGCTTGTGAAACCTCACACACAGAACCTACGTGAAGATCTGCATTGCACATCTATTTAATGCATGCTTGGCCTTCAACCCTGCATTTTTAAATCTGGAATTTCTGAAAGAGGAAGAAATGCCAGTGTATCAAAATAACTGCCTAACACACCTCTGGTACCTCTAAGCACAAATCTGGCACAGACTTTTCCACCTGACACCACAACCCCTAGGAGATGTTTCGTCTGCTTTTTTCCTTCCTTCCAGCTGCCCACAAGTCTTTGTTCCACCTTCTATGCTGAGTACAGAAATCACCTTCCTTATTGCTTTCCTGCATTAGCTTCTGAAAGACCTGGACATAGCCCAGACGGATTCTTCTCCTCTCAATAGCCAGGCTGTGCTCCAGGTGGTCTTCTGTAGACACAAGCTGTACAGGTTTTAACTCAACCTGTGCAAATGAGAAGGAAAAAACCAGAACAGGTCTGAATGTCACAATCATGACAAAGTACACTTTTGAACTTAAAACAGCATCAGTATTTTCTGCAACTTTTTCCTATCAACTATCCAAGATGACAAGTTTATTAATACAAACAAGCACAGAGTTTAAAGTTCAATAGATTCTGCATCATCCTTTCAGAGTCATTCATTAAAACTCAGTGACAAAGTGCTTTTAGCTTTTAAATACAAACATCCATGAGAGCACACAGTGTTTAAGACAGTTCTCATTTAAGAAAAAAATAAAGAAAAAATAAAAAAGACAGGAAAAGATGGAACTTCATATGAAGGTTTGAGGATTGAATTTTTGAACTACAAAAATAATCCAGTTGCACTGATCAGTGGTGTCAGTGTAAATTCCTGTGTATGTCAGTTCAATGACCAACTGAATCCAAACCTGTACTGGCTTAAGAAAATTACTACCTTTGGATAACTACAGCACAGGTGTCACTGCACAATCACATGTGAGATTTGTCTAGAAGGCCTAGCCTCAGGAACATTAAAATAATGCACAGAGCAGTGCACCACAGACAAATTAAACATTTTGCATCTTGAAGTGATGCCACTAACGTTTCTCAGCTTTTGACTCTTCCCTCAAACCCTCTTGCAGATTCATTGCCCCCCTCCCAGTCCTTTTCAAGAGTTTCCTAGATTTTCCCAGATGGCTCAGCTAAAAAAATTAGGGTGGTGGCTGTATTGGGATTCCCTCTGTACAACTTCAGAAACAGTTTTCAGAAAAGCAGATTTGAAAAAAATATTCTTCAATTTCTCTGAGACTTTAGTTTGTGATGGAATTTGAACTGAACTCTGAAACTCCCTCTGGGTCATTCCTGTCTTAAGCCTAATCTTAGTTAATCATCACCAATTTAATCCTGAGTTAATCTCCTTGGAGATCTAGGCAAAAGGTAGACAGGTTGATATTATGAGTATGATATCAAACTAATAATAAACAATTCTTACTTGATAGAATTTTAGTGCTATCAGGGTAGCAATTTAGCCATTAGCCTTTCAGAGACAAGTTGGGCTTTAGTTTTGGTGAAACTGTTCCAATCACTTTCTTCTCCAAAGTGTGCCACATCTTCACAGAAGAGAAAGCAGGAGTGATTGGATATATTAATATATCATAGGATATATCATGGGATGGCTCTGCCAATCTGCAGTGGATGTTTAACAGGCAGATGTGCTGTCATAACACATTCCATGAGACAGGAAAGTCAGATCCGTGATCCAGAAAGTACAATTTGACATACAAAAGGAATTTATTCAGAGAATCTGAGGAGTATTTGGCCTTTCTCATAAGGAAACGCTAAAAGGACTGTGCCTCTCTGGCACAGTGATGTGAAGGCCAACAGTACCGTGACTGATTTCTGAACACCTCCAGAGAGCCAAACACTGGGGAGAAGAAACAGCCCTGGCGTGAAAACTAATTAACATAAATGGCAACGAATCCATTTAGATTGGAAGTTAGCTTAAAAATAATGTCTTCTGTCTGAACAGCGATGTCTGAACAACCTCCCCAAGAGGGAAAGTGAAGGATAAAAGCCTCCACCCTACAATCAGCTTCTGAAGAGGAGAGAGATTCACAAGGAGACTCACAAGGATCTCTCTTTCATCGCTTGCCTCTGTGAATACTGCAGCCCACAAAAAGACCCCACTTCTATTATGAACAAATGTGCAAAAGGAAATGGAAATAACAATAATAATAATGGAAATAATAATAATTATATTATTATTAATAATAATAATAATAATAACAACCTAACCATTTCAGAGCAGAGAACTGGAAAAAAATCCCAAAACTCTACCTCATAAAGTCTGGACTTCATGATTTTTCCTATCACCAACCAGAATAAACAGTGCTTCTGCTATGTTTCACAACCAGAAAAGTTGGGTTATTTCAAAGAAACTCAATCAGTCCAAGCTTAGGAGAAAACAGGAGAAATACCTTTCCAGCACCATCTGGTTTGGCCACGTATGTTGCATATGCCACACTCACAATCTTTTCGGCATTAGTCAAAACATCCTGCACTGTCACCTTGATGCCAACCTACAAGGAAGATGGTGGTGGAGGAAGGAGACAAAAAAGGTGCTTACATCGTTGTCAACTGACCTGAG
Organism: Corvus brachyrhynchos; assembly: GCF_000691975.1. Lineage (NCBI taxonomy): Eukaryota > Metazoa > Chordata > Aves > Passeriformes > Corvidae > Corvus > Corvus brachyrhynchos. The sequence continues at coordinate 104,230 of NW_008237406.1, forward strand.
ACAAACCAGTGCAGTTTTTATCAAGTTAATCATGTCCAGTCCCTTACACCTAGTGGAAAAAGGTTAAAAAATTGCTCTGATCACCGATACATCTCTGATCATCACAACGTTAACCGAACTCTGAAAGGTTTTTTAGTACAACAACTTTTATGTATGTTCAGCATCACATGTAGGGTAAAATTACAAAACAGGAAGACACTCAGATGTAGTTTTATGGATATTTCCTTCCATTTACTTGTGTGGCATTTGGAGTCCCCATCTGAGTATTCTAAGATCTGTACATGCAAAAAAGTGTGTTTAGTGGTGCAAAACACAACGAAACACTTGAACGTGAAATACTGAATTTGATCCTGTGGGATAGGCTTGACATACACCAAACTTCTGATCTTTTCTAATTTTTAGAACCTTTTGGAATACATTACCTGTGTGATGCATCATTCCCATTAATAATAATGGGAATTGGACACAGGCACAATGCACAAAAAGCATCCCCAAGGTTCAGTTCTGATTTGAAGTGACTGGGCAAGGCTTTGCAGATTTATCACAATATGAAGACTAAGAACATGTGTACACATGAGATACATATTTTTGTATCAGAAGTTACAAAAATGCTTTGAACTCCACGTATTCAGTGGACCTGGCCTGGACCAACACCACCTATCCCATCCTGCCTACTACACCTGCCAAAGGCTTCAGTTCTTCGGGGCTCAGTTTCTACTCTGACATGGATTATTTTACAGGAAACACACAAATGTAACACTCTGAAAGCAGTTTCATGAGGCAGTGTTACTGTTCAGATATCTGCAAGTATCTGGAACAAATACATCTGGACCCCTGCTGTGCTCCTCTACTGCTCCCACCTCTGCTCTATTCCTTCAGTATCTTTAGAATTAAGAGTAATGATCTCTTACCTCCATGCTGGTTTTGAATGCTCTGTTCACCTTTGTTCTGATGGCAATAATTTGTCCAACCCTGTTAAGAAGAATAAGACCTCATAGAATGCAAACATGCAGCTTTATAAGGGATTGAATCTGCCTCTCGAGGCACTCCTAACAGTAGTGAGGAAAATCTCATTAATCAGTCTGTGTCTTCCACACTGCACTGAAAATACACTGAAAAAAGTGAATTTCTCACTGTTTTCGATTTAACACTGTTATTCACCAATCAGATTTGGTCAGTAAAATTACAGCCACTCAGAGAACAGCATAACCTTAATGCCAACATTCCTTCTCTCTGCTGGTGTCTGTACGCTGTCAGGTGTGCTCCAGGCCCCCAGGTGCACCCAGAAATTTTGGCTTTTGCTCAAAAGCACATCTTGCACCAAATCACTGAGTACATCTAGCTGCAGAAACAGTCAGATACACTCTACATGCACCCCTGGCACAGAGGCACATGAGGCGATAACCCCAGGACAAAAAGTGCTCTTGGACATCTCTAAAGGACGGGGAAAGACTTCACGTTCCAAGTCTTGGCCAAGAACAGGATTGCTTGTCCCTTAAATTATCTTCATTATATCATCAAATCCAATTTAAATGAGGAAATACTTTCTTTCCTTCTGGAATTCGTAAAGTACCTGTTCCATGTTCATAACAGGAGCAAACCTTGTTTCCAAACCCCTCAAATCCTAACTCTAAGCAGTGCTGAGAGGGTAGAAAGAAGGCAGTTTGCCCTCAAGTTTTCCCATTGAGCAGGAAGTAAAAGTACACAACGTGCAGAGTAAGCCAGAGGCACAGCCAAAACAGATGGGAGTCAGGCCACTGCCTCCAGGGAATTCAAACTGAGTTACAAATGCTGAAGAGCAGTCCTGGGGCAGGCCAAGTGGAGCTAATTACAGCCAAGACTGAAGTAAAATATAACTCAGAGCACTTGGGTACTGACAAAACCTTCACAACAAAGGATTTCACACAGTTATTACCCCAGTTTAATAGAAAAAAATAGTAAGAAGAATTTCTTCCTAATTTAAATGAATAAAGTTTTGACATTTAAAGGTAAAGGCTTACTTAAATTGCTTATTCCTCTGCAGAACTAGAATGGGAAATAGGAAATAGGAAACCTGCTCCTTCATAGGACCTGACAGGAACAACAAACTACACAGCAATTTTCTTTTTCTTGTTCACACCCAAGAACACGGGTGGAATCCTTTGGGTGGAAGGGGCAGAGGAAATGGTCAGTGGAAAGAACTGAGACCATCTGCAGGTACGCAGCTCTCAGTAGCTTCTGAAGAGGATGCCCAGAAACAGTTTTTGCATTATTCATTGCAAAGAAAAAGCAGAACCGTTAAGGCAGTAGTTCTCAACTGCACAGCTAAGGGACCCACCAGCTCCCTTCCAGAAAGGAGTGTTCAGAACAGTGACTACAGACAGGCAGGGGCAGAAGTCACACAACACCACACTTTCACTTAAAGCTGTCAGAAACCTACCCGAATGAAATTACTATGATTCACCCATGGAACACTAATAAATTTTAAATAAATGTGACTTAAAATCAGATGCAACTGAAAATCAGTACCACTGAACTGCTGCGTTTACACAGACAGGGAAGAGGTTATCACGGTATAAAACCAAGTTTTCAACTATACAGATTTGTGACAATTTCTGTTTACATCTCAGCTGAAATAAGCACAGAAGACTTAATCCTTACAGAAGATTTAGTAAGCTGGTTTAGGTAAATAAACCTTACACCAAGTCACTTCCTTAAAAACCATCTTATTAATTTACTAGTGAGAGCAGCAAAGAGCTCTTTTAATTTATGCAAGACGTTTGTATAATAAACTAGATCTGGCAAAATTTAGGAAGTGCACAGTGACCTACAAGCAGGATGTTTGGGATAACCTGACACCAAAAAGCAGTTTCTTAAATAATCTCTTTCACAGTTACAAGATTTATACCTAAATTCTTGTTACAAATGGAACACTAGTATTACAAGTGAAAGAAGAACTGGGGAAACAAATTTGGAAAGAAAAGTATTTTCATTATATTCTAGAAGCTCAGTTCTGCTCTCAGGAAATGACGTGAAAGTCCCCTGAAGCTACTAAGTCTGAACTATTACACCTCAAAGGGAAATATTACCCTGACTTTTGATTAGTTTTCACAGACAGGATTTTTTTCTACGGACAAAATTAAAAACACAGAGCAATTCCAGGCAGGACAAGCACTCCAATACTGTAAAACAAACCAAGAAACTCTCTTTTGAGTTTCAGATTCGGTATGATCATGTTCTCTTCTTTGTTAGTGACTCTAGTTCTTACTCTAATGGACACTGCTCTAACAATCACGAGTGTGAGTGGATGCTTATTTTACACTTATGCCAGGAACAGTTTCAAACTGACATCAGCTGTACCTCTGACAGGCAGTGTTGCTGCATTCACAGCCACGATAACTGCATGGGCACTGCTCTGTGCAACCATGTCTATCCCATCTAAGCACTCATTAATTCCCCGACTGCACAGTGTGAAACCACAAAAAACCCACAACGTAATGGCTTTAAGTTTCTGTAAAGACATGGTTAAGGAATAAAGGTCCTATTTCCTCTTACAGTGTCTTTTATCCCTCTGAAAACCATGAAAAATGGTTGGAACAAATTCAGTCCTGTATTATATTGTAGACTCAGTCGATTCAGTGCTCAGTGAATGCAAAACATTTCTGTTTTTCCTAAAAGAGCTGAAAGAAGAAGATGTTAAGAAAGAGAACTGGCAACAATAAAAACACTAATAACAGTAACTTTTATAGGTGTGTATTCCTTATTTAACAGAGATAAGCAGTGCCCTGCAGCATTCACTAGAGCCAGGAATCACCGGGCCATCAGTATCTCAGCAGGCATTTGACTGCCAAGTCAAAGTAACAACAGTTTATTTCTGCCCTGTGAAATGGATCTGCTCTCTAGGTGGGTCAGGCTATCACAGGTAGAAGAGAGCAATTTTGAGACTTAGCCCCGTGACTGTGGTGAGTTCATGGGTCTGCTATCTCCCATTTTATAATGCCCTGGTTTATCTCTCCCAAATAAGAATCTGCAGAATGAAAACATCTGACTGTCGTCAGCTGGTTTGTACCTGGCAGCCTCTTCAAACTGAACGTCATCCATGGACGCTGTCACGCAGGACACCCCAGCATGCTTCTCAGCTTCAAAAGAGACACAGGGACACACAGTTACCACACTGCCCCTGCAGGGACCTACACCCCTGTGGGCTCGTGCCTGACAGACAGAGACCACACACAGCAGATCCCACTTCTTCCCGTGAACACCATCATGCAACTCTGCAGGGGGCCCCTGAGGAAAAAAGAGACGCTAAATGTGATTAAAGGTAACATGTTTTATCATGATTTTGTGGTACAGGGTGTTCACGTTTATGGCTAACATCAGGAGATGACACTAGATGATAGCAACTATCCTACTCAAGTTTGAAAACCTCTAACTAAGGTCTTTTTCTTAAAATGAGCATTCTGGTAAGAGAGCCTTAGCAAGCATTTTGAAGGACAGAAAAGAGTCACAAAGTGTTACAAAGCTCACAGAAAGCTCATCATTCTCCCTCCAAACAGTATGTCAGGAACATCAGCTAGGGCAATCCAGTGTGGAAGTTTTATGTCAGCTGAAGATTCTGAGATACAGGATAAAAACCTACTGGCTTATTGGTGTGGTCACAACAGTGGAAAGCAGCTAAGTACGTGTCCTTAAGGAGAGGCTAAGGACTGAGGCTATGCGTCAGACGCGGTTGAACAAAGCTTTGTATGTTTTAAACTTCTTGAATAGCTCCTTTGCAGAACCTACTCCACCAATTGTCAGGCATTTTTTAAATAGTACTCAGGCAAAATTGAGAGAAAATCCTTTAGTCTTGATCAAAGATTTACAGACAGGAAAGATCAAGGGTTCATTTCAACTAATAACTTGGGGAAAAGGGTATGCTTGTGTCTCAACAGGTGCAGGACCGAAGTGGATTCCAGCAAAAAACGTGAAACCTTATCAAGTCCAGAAACAAGCAGGAACTGGCTCAGGGAACAAGGAGGCGAGCACGCAGGTGTGAATCAGTGCCAACACTGCTGTCGATGCCACAGACATCAGTTGTCCTTCTGTGCAAGAACTGTGGACGGAGTCTTATGCAAAAAGTGGGAAAGTTAATGGTGTAAATTCTGTATGTAAGAGTGTGTTAGAAGTTGTGTTACAGATCAGAGATTCCTATGTGGGATAAAGCTGTTGAGAATGAAGCTCAATCAGGTGTTACACTTGTGCCTTATCATTTCACTGATTGCGTTAAGCAATGCAGCTTTCCCAGTAAAACAACCAAAAGAAAATGTCTGGGAGACTTTGGCCAATGCATCAGGCTTAGATACCATCTGTCTAACTCATTCAAGGCCAAAGAAGCCATTTTCAACATGTTTAGTCGGTCTACCAGCAGACAAATGGCCACCTTCCAAACATGCCAATCTAAAACTTTCACAATTCGGTTCAAATCCAGTGGAAAGTTGGGGTGTTTGGACCAAATCCCTTCTGGAGGCTCCTTATGAACCTCAGGAATTGGAAATTCTTGGTTCAATAAAAATGGAGTTTTGTGTAATATTCAGTTCTCCAGGGTTGAAACAAATAAAGATAACAGATGTCACTCCAAATTACAAAATACATAGAAATGCAACATCTTGGTGCAATTCAACAGTAAAGATGAGCACACCGTTCAACCAGGATCCACTGCAATTGCCACAAGGGATGTTTCTCATTTATGGGGACAGAATTTGGCCTGAAATCCCCTCAAATGTCAAGGGCGGTCCATGCAGCTTTGGAAAGCTTTCTTTGCTAACGCCTAATGCAAAAATGATAAAAGAACAGAAGAGAAGGGAGAAAAGAGTTGTTGAGCAATATAAATCTGATTGTAATGACAAATTTGCAGCTTGGAATTTTGGACAAAGGTTTTCTGCAGCTCTCCTTTTACCTGGTGCTGCTGCAGGAGCAGCCTTAAAACACGGACTGGTATGTTAACTGATGTTAAGAGTGTGAGACAAGCGACTCTGCAAAACAGAGCAGCAATTGGTTATCTTGTATTAGTGCATGGACATGGATGTGAAGAATTTGAAGGTATGTGTTGTATGAATTTGTCGGATCATTCGAAATCCATCCACTAAAGTATACGGCAATTAGACGATGGAATGGAGAAGAAAGCGGATCATTGTTGAACGATTTGTTCAATTGGTTTGACCTTACACCTTTATGGAGAAAAATTTTGAAGGCAGATTTGTATGTTTTAACTATTGTTGTAATTCTATTAGTATTTGTACCTTGTATACTCCACTGTGCTAGACAAGCCACAGACAAAGCTGTCAAGGAAGTGGTTTTGGTTCAAACAGGAGGGGGAGATGTAGGAACCCAGAGTGCCGAGAGGATTTCTCTGCCTGTTTTTAAGGGTTCTTACCCCCCTGAACAACACTGTTTTAAACGCCAACCTTGGAAAAAATTACCAACGGTCAGACAAGAACTAGAAAATACGGTGGTGTGAATTAGGTGATAGACTACTATGTAAGACTGTCACAGGGTGAAATTTAGAGGTTTTAGGCTTCTCTTTGTAGTAAATAGATAAAAAATATCAAAATGGAGGATTGTTGTTGTTCTCTAGACCTTCTTCTCCTTCTTCTACCACTCCATGTTCTGCAGTCAAAGTAGTTTGGGATGATTGGATAGAGAATTCTGCAGTTCCTGCCTGTGTTACTGAATAATTGGTAGGAAAGTCAAAATAATGTCCGTTTTTAGTAACTATTGGTTAAAATATCTTTCAAAGGCCGTGTAAATCTTGACAATTAGACTTCACTCCTGCTTTCTGTGCTCTGTGCTGTACCTGGGTCACGCTAGTGGCTCTGTTCCTCTGGTAAGACTTAATAAACAACTACCTGGAAGCATTGAAACTCCAGGAAAAGTCTCAGTTTATCTCTGAAACTCCTTGCAAGGACTTTTAGAAAATTCTCTCCCATCAGGAGGGATTTGGTTTATGGCACGGTTCAGTCTCATTAGTGTTGCACCAAAAATGCAGGAATGAAATAAAAACACACAAGATGTAGAAAATTCAAAACCAGAATTCACCTGCTGTGAAATATTTTTACCTAAATATGAACAGTTCTTCATCTCCCTGGGATACATTTGGTTGTGAAAAAGAATGCACCCTTTTTGTATTAATTATGAAAGCTAACCTGGAAAAGGTAAAAATCTTATTTACCGTTAATATTTAATCACCTGATAGTTAAGTTTTTATAGCAAGTTAATATGACATATGATTTATTTGACCATAGCACCTTGAGCTTCCAGTCAGAAGATAAATCTCCAGTGAACCAGGAGCTGTATAAACACAGGGAACCTCTGCTCCAAAGTCCTGAGTGACAGAAGCATTAGAGTGGACTGGCAGGAAGCCTGGGAAACAGCACTGCAGAACAGGCAAGAGCTCTCACTCCCAAGCAGCCCCGTATTTTCAGTGAGCATCACAAGAGAGCTCAGAAATCAGAGATTTTATATCAGTATCTGAGGAGCTCCCTTTGAAAATATGAGGGGAAACCACAGCGTCTCCTCAAAAAGCGCTGAAGGGCTGAAATCGAATCACGCCTCCATACACCTCTAAAAAGACGCGTGCT
>NW_008237406.1:112162-113759 GCF_000691975.1 Corvus brachyrhynchos
CGCGGCTCTCGCCGCGCTTCCCCTGCAGCCTGTGCTCACAGCAGGCACTCACAAGTTACTTCCACAAGTCAGCGAGGAGGTTTTAGAAGCTTTCGAAGCCGAGATACGTCAGACATGGAGTGCTCTGCACGCTGGTTGGATATGTGGTTGTTTCACAGAACCACAGAATCCCAGAATAGCTAGGGCTGGAAGGGTCCTCTGGAGACCATTTAGTCCAATCCCCTGCCAAGGCACTGGCACCTTTCCTTCCTTTAGGCACGCATGTGCCAATAATCTTAAATTAGCACTTTTCTTTCTTACTTATCTTTTCCCACCTCTCTTCTTCCCTTCTGCTGCTCCTTTTTAAAATTCTCCTCATCCTCACATTCCCATCACCTTCCCTGCTCTCCCGTGCCATCTGACAGCTCATGGTGTCTGTTCCTAAATGGACTCCAAATCCCCTGGGCTCCTCGAGAGAGACGTGGTTCTCCTGGAGCAGGTCCAGCAGAGGCTACAAGAATGACCGGGGGACTGGGGCATCTTCTTCATGAGGTAAAGCTGAGCTGGGTCACTTTTTCACCCTCGGGAAGAGATGGGTGAGAAGGGACCTCATCCACGTGTATAAATGTCCAAACGGCGTGTCAGAGCATGGATAAGGCTCTGTTTGGTGGTGCCCAGCAATGCAACACAAGGCAAGGAGCAGAAAATAATGCCCAGGAAATTCCACCTCAACATGGAGCTGTGTCAGGGAGGGTCAGGCTGAGTCAGGGAAAGGTTCTTCCCCCAGAGGGTGCTGGGCACTGCCCAGGCTCCCCAGGGAATGGGCACGGCCCCGAGGCTGCCAGAGCTCCAGGAGCGTTTGGACAGCGCTGCCAGGGATGCCCAGGGTGGGGTTGTTGGGGTGTCTGGGCCGGGCCAGGAATTGGGGTGGATGATCCCTGTGGATCCCTTCCCACTCCAGATATTCCACAATTCCATGACTGGCAGCACCTGAGCTCTGGGCTCATCACGGTCAGAGGTTTTGGAAAACCTTTGGTGTTCATTTGCTTTGACATCTCCTCCTTCGAAAAGTCTGGAAAGGTTGTCAGGTTTCAAATCTTTGACCTGGGGTGACACAGGGCTGAAAAACCCCAATATTCCCCAGGAGAATATCCACGCACTGAGCTCTGCTTCGCAACGAGAATCCCTGGAATTATCTGATGGCTGTGATCGGATATTTGATCAGCGGGGATGTTTCCGAAATAGAAAATACAGCAAACATCCAGATTTCCGTGGAGAATTGAAAACACTTGGAAAATTCAGGTTCTTTGTTTTCAGGGAGTTGGTTGGACAAGTGTGTGAGGTGGATGGACAGACGGGCAGGATGATCCTTTGGGATATCAAATTGTGATCAGCAGGATCGTTATGTGGGATATCAAATTACAGTCACCAGGATCATCATTTGGGATCTCATCATTTGGGATGTCATCATCTGGGATATCAAATTACAGTCACCAGGATCATCATTTGGGATCTCATCATTTGGGATTTCATCATTCAAGATCTCATCATTTGGGATCTCATCATTTGGGATTTCATCATTCAAGATCTCATCATTTGGGATCTCATCATTTGGGAT
>NW_008237406.1:113997-115764 GCF_000691975.1 Corvus brachyrhynchos
CCTGCCCACCCTGCCAGGGAACAATTCCTTCCCAATATCCCATCTTCACCTACTATCTCAGTTTGAAGCCATTCCCCCTTTGTTCTGCCACTGCATACCCTGGTACAAAGTCTCTCTCCAGCTCTCACCTCTCCAAGATTAACAGCTCCAATGAAGGGGGTGCTGGTGTGTACAGGGCACCATGGACTAGATGTTCTGTCCACTCCTGCCCCAGGACTCCCAAGATCACCTCACAGCCTGGCACTAGGCACTGCTAGGTTTGGTTTGTCCACTGTCACTGAAATGTCTCAACTCTGGCTCATATTTTTATTTCTCTTCTGGAATCTTGCCCTCTCATGTTGTCACCAACTTGACAGCCTGGCAGATGTGTCCAGAGTAGACACGTTCCCATCTCCAGAGGCAGATGGCACTTCCAGCACAGATGTTTTGATTCCCACCTGCGTGGCGATGGCCCTGGTCACGTATTCCTGCAGGAGCCAACAGCTGGACAGCTCACAGAGAACTCATTCTCTTACCTCCTCCTTCTCACACAGCTGGTAAGGATATTGCTGCTCTTGCATGCTGTGAAAATACAAGCACTGCTGAGGAAGCGCAGACCAATCACTTCTGAACTGTCAGGAGGGTCAAAGTTTTACCATTGCCATAGATACAGTGTTATTGCTACTGAAGGCTCAACCAGTTTGGGGGTGCTCAGTGCCTGGGCTTATCAGCTGCTGGTGAGGCAGATGTGTTACTGCAATGTAGCAGAGGTTATAAACTGTAAATGGTTTTCAGGTAAGACTGCAAGGCTTGTATTTGACTACGGTGCTGCATGGTTTCAATACAGCAGCAAGACTGTTTTCTGTAGCCCTTCCTTACAACCTTGCCTCTTGGTAGTTACTATTCCAGAGAGGGCTTCCCGTATTTCTCAGAAACATACATCCACGAGTTTATATCGTGAACACTTGTTCATTTAAACATTGTTAAAGATCCAGCTTTAACCTATAACAGCCAGGAAAATTTGAATTTTAACCAAGACAGAGTTTCTCAGTGCAGTAGGGATTCTCTTCCCACACGGTCTATCACTGAACTGCTATAGCACTATCTCTGTTTCTATGCACATACTCTTTTTATCAAGCAACACCATGGCTGTATTACCTCACTTGTTACATTTCAGAAGATCCTGGCTCTGAAAATCAGAATGTTGTGCTATTCCCTACATTTATTTTTGTTCTGTTGCTTCAGAAAAAAAAAAAATTAAAATTTACTGGTATCTCTCTCCCTCTTTGGCTTCTGTGAAGGGAAAAAATGGACTGTCGTGGCAGGGAGACACCTTGGTCTTGCTACCTGAACAGGGTCTGTAAAAGATTTGCACCCAGCGTTTCCTCCTTCCTCAACTGCTCACTCCAGATGACAAAAACTCAGATTATCAGTTTCTCACACTGTGGGTCCTAGATGCTATAAGAAAGAGTCTGTAAACAGAACCGAACATTTTCCTATTAAAAAAAACCCTTCACTTATGTTTTGCCTGCCTAGGCCAGTAATTTATAAATTTGTGTTCAGGTTTACCTTGTCACGCTCAGGCATTCTCTAAGATAATGCTGATTTGTTGTTCTTCCACGGGTGGCTTTCTGCACTTCTGTTAGCACAGTTCCAGTGATTGGGTGCCTGGCCTGTTACAGATCTCTTGTTTGCTGTGAGATGAGGAGCTGCAAAGCTGCTGGCATCACAGGGGGGCAAAGAAAAATCAAAATCTGCTCACATGAAAAATCTGCAGTGTGGGTGGGG
>NW_008237406.1:116089-129401 GCF_000691975.1 Corvus brachyrhynchos
GGGGAAAGAGAAAGCAAGCTGGTGTTTCAAAATCACACCTCTGAGCTGTGCACAGCTCCTGGCCTTCAGGGAAGGATTTCATTCAGGGGGTGTCCTTTGGTGAACAGGGATCCAAAAGAGCAGTGCCCGTGGCTTCCCCTGCTCTGGGCACTGTGTAGGCACACCTGGGCAGTGAGGCCAGGGAACTCACCCTAAATTGAGCTTTCCCAAACAATTCTCTGCCTTCACAAGCTGCATTTCTTCTGCTCTCCAGCTAAAGGACATGGAAACTAAAGGAGCACAATGGACTGCAAAGGAACCACTGAAGCTGACTCCTGTAGTTTCTTACACAGTCTCCATTGGACTAATAGAGTGTTTTACAGCTTTTGGTGCTCAGGTAATACCTGCCAAGTTGTACTGTTCTCCTTTCACTGCTGGAAAAGAGGAATTAAGCTGCTGGCCCCAGTTCAGAGAGGAGATCTGTGCTTTTCAATGGTTTCCCACTTGAAAAGTACTTTCTGTGGCACAGCTTCAGCAGCACCTGTGGCATCACCACCAAGGTAGCTGGACCTAAGGCAGCCTTTGTGGAAGCACCTTTGTGCATCTTTTCCAGTTAATGAAAGACGAGCGCAGTCTTAGATGTGAATAAATTTTCTGTAAAGTAAAGCCCTTAGAGCTAGCAAGAAGTGTTCCAAAATGCATCGTTTTGGTAACACTTTAAATGCAGATGTCAGCTACTGCAGTAAATCAACTGCAGTATAGAGCTGTGCATTTCTGTAGACAGCATACTTTTTTGTTCTAGAAACAAACTTATTACTGCCTGAAGTTACAAATGTTTTATGTATGCTTCTTTCATAGTCCTAGTTATTTATGGAAAAAAGGTGTTTGGTTGTGGGGTTATTTTGGGACACAGCTTGTGAAAATACAACTACTTCTTGTAAAATGAAACTTTATTCTAAAATGTATCCAAAATTGCAAGACACAAGCACCATTAAACAGATAAATAGACATATATTTATGTACAGAGAGCATCAAAACACAAAACAATTGTTAATATAATTCTTATACCATTTTAATGAGTATCCATCAATAAAACTTTACAATTTAAAGGAGACTTTTCAGTTGCAAAACAGTTGTAAAATCATATGTATAAATTATGTTTACTACAATTCCAATAACAGAGGCAAAGTAAAATACAAAAATAATAATCAATACTGCAAATTCAAATACAAACCCCAAAAGTAATGCTGCACAGGTACGTATGTACACTGGATGAATTCATGCAGCCAGGCAGTGCAACAAATTAACTGCTGAGTTTAACTTATCACAAAATGGAACCACCATGTCGGCAAACAGAAGAAAATATACTTTTGTAATAAATCATAGTGCATTTTGAAGTTAGACTTTATAAAATGATTGTTGAGTGATATACTTCTAATATTCCCCATGTGATCTGAGATCCCCCCAACTCCTTTTTTCACAAAATAAAATACAAATGACAAAAGCTAAAAACCCCACTGTAGAACAGAGTCTGATGTACTGGTACCATCTTGAATGTATTTGTTTTAGTTCTTGGTATCAGACTTGTTTGCAAGTGTCCATGTCCACAGGGACACATGTTTTTCCTTGCTACCAGAAGTAAATCTTTCACGCTCCAATGCTATCTCCATAAACCGCATCTCACACGATGCTTAGACTGCACTGGTTTGAAGAGACACAGCTGAGCCTTGAAAAAAGAACCCTTAAATCCCTATGAAGCACAGAGAGAGTAAATGCAGGATAGAGAGACCTCATTATTCCTGAAGCTCCTATCCCTAATTGCTTTAATTACATAAACAGAGATTAACATAAGAGGCTTTTATGGCTTGGGTGAAATTTCTGCTAATTTGCTGGGCAAGTGCGAAGCCCGTGTCTCTCCACAGGGCTTTGCCTTTCACAGTGCAGAGGGCTACAGATTCTTTTGGTTGGTGAAAGGAAGCCTCAGGTAAATATATAGAAAAATACCTCTGCAGTGAAAATGTGGTAAAGAAACAAAAAATCAAAACAGAACCTCTGGAAAACTGTGACTTCTTGTGTAACAAAAACATGGCTGTCACCTTTCAGGTCTGTGTTGGTTGGTATAGCATGAACACGTAGATAAAACTGGTTCTGTCAAAATTATATGAGATACAATTACACAGTCTGACACTTTTTTTCTTAAAATCTTAAGTGATAAGCACGCTCAGTGTTTTCACTAGGAAATTACTGCTAAAATGCTACATTTCGTTGCTGAAAAGACATTTATAGCAGCCTGTAAACTACGGAAGAGTTGCTCCCTGCATCCTTTGTGCTTCCAAAACCCCCTTTGAGCCATCACTAACTTCTGAGTTAATAGGAGTTTTGAGCAAAAAAGGGATGCAGAAAACCACCTGTATTGGGTAAATAATGTAGCAATTTATACAGCAGCTCTTCAGATTTTCCAACATGCAAGCACGTGTAGAGAGAAGCTAAGAGACAGCATGCACTGCAGTTTATGTCATTGTGCTTATGTCTGCTGAGGGCACTATGGCATTTTCACTCAGAAAAACAGAAATGTTAGCCCCAGAAGACTAAAAGAGCCAGCATTAATGAAGCCATCAGCTACTGGTGTAGTAAAGAACACCCCAAAAGAGGGAGGAAGTTCGTCTGCTTGTAGCGTACATATACTGAAGCTGAAGAGAATTACAAAGGCACAATACAAGCCTATATTTCTGGTAAATTATATATATTCATATATTTCTGCTCATACCACCTCAAGATAGTGAACGGTACAATAACAACTGAAGGTACAAATGTTAATTGAAAGTGAAGCTCTACAAATAAAGGACTGTTGGAGAACACAGCTCATTACTTGCTACATTTCTACTCTTCCCGGGTGGTGAGCTCATCCACCTTTCCTGCACTAGCTGACAACAACATGGTGACCCAGTGAGAACACTGGAACACTGTCAGATGACAGACAGAACGGCTTTAAGCATCTGAAAAGCTGTCAGTGAGCGGCTGCCACAACAATTTTTCCCACTGCTTTACCTTTGGCTCAGAATTCACAGAGAAACCAGGAACAGCAACTGGAAATTCACACCCATTTTCATGCAGAGTTGAGGCTGAGATAATCTATAAAGGTAGCATTTTGGTTAACTTCAGCACTCAAAAATATTGAACAGCAGAGCAGGAGTTGTACCAGCTCATCATAAGAAACAAATCTCAATTTTTCCATTCATAGCTACACAAGATGTGTATAATTTCCAACAGCAAATGACTCACAACTTAGGAAATAAAGTGAATGGATCAATACTGCTTCTGTTAAACTCATAAAAAGTGACCCCCCACTTTTGTGTGATGAAGTTACAGGGCAACTGTGGAGGCGACTGCTGTCCCAGCCCAGCTCTAAGAATGCAGACACTTGATGAAGGTGAAAGGTGCAGCTACAACATTTGAGTTTTTTCTCTTGAGCTTTCCTCAGCTCGCAGCAAGAACTGGCACAACTGCTGTCAGGACTTCGTACTGGCAGGTAATGGAAGAAGGTATCAAGGGGAAATAGAGGAGGAGCCTGCTGGAAGCAGCTCTGCTAACCCACAGTAACGCTGCCTGCAACATCTGCTCTATTTGACATATGGGATGTTCCCTCATCTCCAAACCAGCACATTAAATCCCAACACATTTATCGCAAGTTTCCCCCAATAAAACCTATCATCAACTGCCATTACTACATGTGTTCTCACAATCCTCAGTCAGGACCTCCTAGATTTATTCCTTAAAGCTCTCTGGAAAGGAATCTGTAGCCACACCTGGAAAGTATGAACATTAATACCTTAGTTACAAGCCCACAGCTGAATTTAAAAGCTGCATATGCTGTCGCTGGTGTTGACTGATGTATGCAATGGTTTCTTCATGTGTTGCTTGCAATGAAAATCAGTGCAGGTAACGAGGAAGCCCACTTAACAAATAAAGGTGAGGATTCCTAGGCAGGGCTAATCCCTCTAGAAATGTTCCAACAAGTTGCAAGCTCAAGCTATAGCTGTTCATTAAAATCAAAGCAGAAATACAGAAAATAGCACTACAGGGCAGAAGTCTCATGTTTGAGATTGAATTCAGAAAGTCATCTGTAAGTCACTTGGATTCAGGTTCAAAGGAGCTGCATTATTCTTGCCCCTTCCAAGCTCGAATAAATACACTTTTGTGTAGAGGTGTGAGAAGCCAATTGTAAACACTTGGATTCATCCCACCTAATTCCAGCCGTTCATCAGTGGTGAGGGCAACTGATGCCATAATGCAATCTTCCAGAGGCATCTCCGCTCGTGTCCCTCCTCTGCCTTACACACAAGACCCAGGCTGGTAGTTTTTAGGCAGCTGAAATTAGGGCAGGATGAATCAGGCCACAGCATGGAGCGGAAACAAGTCTGATGTGGTGGCACAGTATCACCATGACAATCCAGTCTGTCACAGCCCTGCCTGAGGTTCAAAGCCGGACACGCTTTGGGTCAGTGACCCACACCATCCGTGCCTTTGCAGCTCACAGTCTGGCAAGGAGCTTGTCACACATGAAACAGTGAGGCTTGAGTTCATGATGATCCCCCAAAGCAAGACCTGGAGCCACTTGGTCTGGGAGCGCTGCTGAGCGGCTCTCGTCCACAGGGACTGCAGCCCTCCCAAAACATCCCAGAGGCTGCCCTGGAGAGTTACACACAAGGTCTGGAGGGGTTTGCAGCTGCAGTGGTTACTCATCCTAACACAACATGCACACATGTCCATGTATTCATGGTGCTGTGGAGTTCTGCATCCCCATGCCTTGGCTACGGCATGGACTGGCTCTCTGCAGGAGCTGTTGGTAATGAGGATGAAGCACACACTGAGAAGAAATACAGCGTTCTGAAACACACATTTGTGAGATCCCCAATAGTATCAATAGTAATGATTAAGGTCAGAGGCAGTATCAAGTTTTGCATGCACTTTCTACATTAATATTTATATAGACAAGTTTCATTCTTGCTGGTTTGCAAAATTACTGAGGTTTTCTTTACTTCCAGAGACTGGAACACTGAACATTAGTTTTATTTATGATGTTGAAAGTCATTCTTTGTCTAAAATACACCTACAAATACTTGGGATTATGGGACTGGGATTGCCCTGTTATTCTCTGTAAAGGGCAGAAGTAACTGTAGAAATATTTTTTGATCTTAGAAATACAGGGAATTTATGTACAAATTGGACTGTAAGCATGAGGAACACTTATTGCAAGTTCTCAAAGTCTTACATGAAAGGGTGAAGGTGAGAAGTCATAAAGACTGCCTTGATTCTAAAGATTAGCCTAGTCATTTGATTAAACTATCAATAGAAACACAGAATTTAAAATAATCGAAGTAAGAATCCCCTTCAACTTTCTAAGCTTCTTCAGTTTTCCCATCATTGCCTTTCAGACTAGACAGGACTTGAACTTTTGATGTCAGAAACCAGCAAAGAACACAGACATTTTCAGATCTTTGTTGTATATCATAAAATACTGTAAAAAAAGAATCCAGAGTCCCAGAATTCAGGTTATCTTTCTCTCTTGGTAGAGACAGAGAGTTCAAATCTCCTTAAAACACCACCTCAGGTAAAGCCTGCAGTGGGTGGGGATGAGGACACAATCCCCAGGCAGCGCTGGGCAGCCTCCTGTATGCCCTTAGAGATGGGCTTCTGTCTTAGCACTGGTGCAGTGTTTGGGGAATAAAAGAGACACCAGGTCACACATCTTTGTAAAGCAGCAGCCTGCCCAGGTGCTGTGCCTGGGGCACCCCTTTGCCGGGGGACACCTGCACAGGTGTGACACCTCTCAGGTGAGCAGGCACAGGCACCTGGGATGCCTGCTCCAATCCAACCCCAAGCTCTCAGACAAGGATACGAACTGGGTTGAAATCTCTTACATTACATTGAATATTCCTGTAAATGGCTTATAGATCTGCTGTTTGAAATAAATTCTGAAACCACTAAGCGTGCTTAACAGAGCTTCAACTCTATGTGGACAGCGAGTTCAGAGGACAGAACAAGGACTGTTGCAGTATATAATACACATGGCTGTACAGTCAAATGCCACCTGTTGCTTCAAAACAAGAATTTACAGTAGCAAGCAGTGGTGACAAAATTTCTTACACAAAACCTACAGGAATTTACAGGATATGCATGGATCACCCAGGTTATAACACCAGCAGTAGACAACACACAGAATCTTGTGCAATGTGGACAAAGTTGACAATAGTTTACCAATGCTGTCAGTAATTCACATAAATATGCTAACCCACCAGCTATCAAATCTTCCTCCTCTTCCCACCAGAACCAGATGTGTGTACACCAATCCATTAAATAGATGTGGTTTGTTTTTTGTGGTTTTAGCCAAACATGCACAAAATAGATGTACTCCAAGGGGATACTTGCAAAAAAAAAAAAAAACCCAAAAAACCAAAAGCCTCAAAACTGGTCTCAAAGCACACACAGCAATTGTATTCACACTTCTCAAACAGCCATGACAGAGCCAAAGTTTATTGTATGGATGTTTTTTGTCCTGGAAAAATAGTAGTATAAAAATTCACTTGATTTTTAACTAATGGAAAACTCCAGCTTTACTCACACCACTCTTCCATGTCTCTAATTCCAGCCCTAATTCATTCCAGCCCTACTTTAGGAACTTGTGTTCTCTTCCTTATCCATTAATGTAAATGCAAATCAAATCAAAACTACAACATAATCAGAAAAAATAAAAGAGACTAGAAAAATGAAAATGAAAATAGCTTGTACCTGCTTTTGGATCTTATGTTTATTGACAACAATTTGGTAGCACCACTTTGCTTTCCCACTAAACCACTGGATGTGCTCCTTGCTTCTGTTACAGAGGGCTTCAGTAAACTTCTACCTCAATGAAATACATCCTGTATTTAGGATTTTACTTTCCTCCAGTCTGCACGACAAGAATCAGCTTTTCTTTCAAGCTATTTTCTATCATTGTTAGGAGCCATCTCATCTAATTTGTGAGCATGTGGGATGCTAACTTTCCTGATCTGGAGCAGTGAGAACTCTTGGGATGCTGCAGTGCCACTCCTTATCTAGTGTTATGCTCTATTTCACTCTAATGAAATAAACTCTCTACGGCAGGGCTCTCGTTATAGATGTGAACAACTTCCTGCAAGTTTGTTGGGCAAAATGCTCTTATTTTTGTGCAAAGATCTGGCCCAGTACATTTAACGGGGAAGTCCAAGTGAGAGAGGGTAAAACATGAAGATTAAAACAACAGAAATAAAGCCTAAAATATCCAGTTCATCCAGCTGACAATTTGACTCCTCAAGGATCAGAGCAGTTGTTCCACAGCAATATATTTTCCCATCAAAAGCAATTACTGATGATTTCAGTATCTCTGTAACAGCCCAAACTCCTAGGTTGTACAGTCTATTTCCTAGTTCACCCAGGGCATTGAAAACACATCACCTTTCTAAATCCCCATGTTTTGTGCTGTTTCCCCACAACTGATGCTAAAAACTGCCAGAATTTTCTCTTAGCAAAATTCAGCCTCTTGTCTCAGCATTGTAAAATCTTAAAAGGATCCCCAGAACCTAACGGCAAGAAGAGTTGTGCAAGTTCTCAAGAGAACAGCGAGGTAGCGAACTAACACCTTGTTTCTGGTGGATAATTACCCAGTCCTGAGCCACCTGACCTGGGAACAAGCCTGCTCGACCACTCTTCTGTGACCACAGAACCCTGAATCATCCACAAGACACACTGAAAACACTCATCAGGCAAATTAAACCCCTATTTGTGAATCAGGCTTTGTACAAGGTCACACAAATCAGACGACGTCAAGCAGTACACTTTGGGGATGTGGAAGGAGCTTTCAACATGAAGTCCAGCTGTATTATTTATAGCAACTAGGCAGCAAATCTCTTTTTGATCTGGCTTCCCCCAAAATCATGTCTTTCAGCAAATATTTACAATGCTGAATTCAAATAAAGAAAAAATCAAGATGATTTTCTCTCTCCATTTCTTTTTCACACAAAACTGAAATAGTGGCTAGAAAGTGACCATTTCAAATTATAACTGAAAACTGCATTTATTCAATTTGAAAACATGTACCCAAGAAAACCTTTATACATTTTTATGGCAAGTTTTCCCATTACATGAGAGGTTTTCTTACACATTTTAAGCTTAAAAAAGAACAGCGACCAAACAGAAGTTTGGACTAAAACTGCAAAGCTGTTGGCTGTGTTGAGGGGAACTATGGCCGCACAATTGAAAACAAGATGGAAGAACGAAGTCACAGAAATAGTTCATGTAATAGTGAACAAAGCTCTAATAAAGTAAGAAACAGAAGAAAGCCAAATCTGTTCCGCATGTCAGTACTATCGATACATAAACATGCTCCTGCACTGGTAAAACCTGTCAAATAATGTCTGCTTAGGAAAGACTTAATTTGAGCTCTAGACTCTCCATGTTCAAGCATGGGTTTAGATTATTACAGTCCTACTTTTCTACTTTCCTGAAGGATACTACCTGTGTTCTTAGATCTGTTTAAAATTAACTATGTGCAGGCTCAATTTCAAACCAAGGTGAAGCTGTTGGCAGGATCAGAATTTTCATGTGCTGAGTAGATGATCTATTTATTTTTTCTAGATTTGGTACTGTAATTTGTTTCCAATATGTAGACACTACACAGGAGTGCAAAGCAGTATTTTAAATTATCTTTTCTCATTTTCCAGATTGAAATATCATTTCAGTAATTTCAACAGACCCTCTGTGTTTTGCTCTATATACTCAGTTTTTACATCTGCCAAATAATGTCACACCACAGGTGAGGTATGTATTTGACCCAGACTAAGGTGGAATCCTCTCCAAAAAATGACCTTGTGTGAGTGGTTTCATCAAAGTTTCAGCAGAAGTGGCACAAGCAGCAGTTTATAGGATTGTGCCAATAATATCTGAAAAGTAGAGAGAACTGCATACAGTAAAATTGAAATGTAACTAATTTATCTCTGAATTTTTACAATTGTTTTGGATCACTGAATCATGAATTGCCTCCTCAGTGTGAGATGTCAGTGTTGAAATAGCTTTTAGAGGTTTATTTGAAAGATGCACTTTGTCAGCATTCCCATCCTTAAGGCCTGAGCAAACCCAAGTGTGTCTGGGACAGGACCCACAGTTGTATCACCACTTACAGTGAATTACAGAAGAAGTAAATTTACCTCTACTTTTTACATTATTAAGGTATATTTTATGTTCTTGAAATGCAAATGTCAATTTCTGAAGAATCCAGTTCATACTTAGGCACCAGAAGAACAACATAAGAACAGCAATGGATCAGAGCTGACTAGGAACAGGGGAAAACATTTAATTAACTGATACAGAAATAGAAATCTGTGCAACAGGTATCAGCTGGAAAGTCCTTTTGAATAAAGTAATCGACACTAAATATTGTAACAGCTGGTCCCTCCTTAAATCTCATTCCAAATCAATTGCACATGCAGTATTGCATTTTTTAGCCACAGAACAGAGGAAAATTCAGTTGGTTTTAGGTAGTTGAAGAAGCTGTCCTTTGATGCATCCTTAAAGAAGCAAGCTTCCATTCACTTTTTCCCAACTGGAATGATTTAAAATAAATGATTAGCCTATATATCTCTCATTGAGTATTCCTGTTGGAAAGGACAGGAACAGCTGGATGTCCTGGGACATGGAACATTTAATCCTCCATTATGGGGAACAGGCTGACAGTTGTTACTGTCTCTGAACACGTGACCTGTTGGGTGGCTGGGGCTCTGCTACCAGAGGCCTTCCAAATAAAAAATGGAATTTTTTGGCGGGGAGGGAGTGCAACTGCAGTTTTTCCTCATTTTCCAGTAATTAAGAAAATAACTTAGTCCCTACATGCAAATATCCAGGTGTTTTGCTAATGCATGCCAGGCCACATGCTTTACCTGTGATTCGGACAGCTTCTTCCTTGCTCCAAACCCTGTTCTTGCCTACAAGACTTAGACATGGCAATAAAATTAAGCAGCAGGTAAGACCCTGGTTTCACTGTGAAGTTCACAAGTGAATCCAGTTTCAGCTGATTTCTACAAAGCCAGAATATTTGCAAGAGTTCTTACAGCATAAGAAATCCCTTATTCTTCATTTCTGCTACTCTAAGATTTAATCACTTCTGCTTTTAAGAAGGCTTACTTCAACCTTGCCTGAAAGACCCATTTACAGAATCACCATCTATTTATTTCTATACTAAAGAGCAAGATCTGTCTAAAAACCTAGTGTGAGAGGATCTATCCCGCACCACTTAAAACAAAATTCCTCACAGAGCTGGACAAATTCTGACATCATCAACAATACTGTTGCATAAGGACAGAACCAAACAGCAGTTACATTGCTCCTGGTATCTGGAGCATAAGAAATGTAAGTGGGAGCAAAAACCGCTTGGGAATAGTCTTTCTTCCCATATTGATGCTCCTGATACCATGAAAATCCTACAAGGATTTGTAAGCAAAAGAAAGAAAAATGAACAAGCAAAAAGCCCTGTGCATATTAATAAAAAAATAATCCAAAGGTGTAATTTTGAAGTTGAGTGATTAGCACTTAAGATTGTTTTCTAATGGTTCAGCTGCAGAACCTGGCCTCTCCAAAGCCTGGCTGAGGCTGGGTAAAGGCTTGGACAAAGCATTAGTGACATCACCTGCTGCCTGTGAGGCTATGTGGGTATGGAAATGAGAAATGCAGGACACAGTGACTGAATTACATGCTGAAAGGATGTTATGGTCTTGTATAAAAATGAGGATAACATTTTTGGTAATGACATCCAATCTGTGTCAGCAATTCCTTGCACAGGTTTAATGATCAGACTTCCATCCTTCCAAGGTGCCTGACTGCTCACTGACCTGGGGAATGGGCCTTGGCACTTGATGCACTCTTCCCATCTACCTTAGTCCATAAGCAGTGACATAATCTTGACTGGAACTGGGCCAGAAAAAGTCCTCAGGTCCCTGGAAGGCTACCACAGATAATAGAGGTGGCAAACACAGGCTGCAAGGACACCTGGACTCTGGGTGTACTGGGGCCACCCCAGCGGTGTTAGTGACAACAGCAAAGGGTCTGAGGAGATTACACCTGATTTTGTGTTTGTGACTCAAGCCAATAGCAGGGTCTGCCAGCATCTTTGGAGACAGCAACAAAGTGTTTTCCAAAGACAGGCAAATGAATGTGACCTTCTTAATCAATGGGAATACAGTCTACAAAACCATATAATGACTACCTAGGTTACGTTTACATCTAATCAAGTCGTTCTTAATAAAAAGTAATGCTACCAAAATCTTTGATACTTCAACATAATTTTAATCCTCTGAGATTTTCATCTTTGAATAGGCCCAACAGGAGAGTAAAGTGTTAAATCTTTTTATTTCCATATATTATACACATATAATATATGGAAATAACGAGTTAGGAGATTGCAGTATTCCTTACACATCCCGTTACGTTCAGCTGCCATCACATATGTTCCTTTATCACAAGTTCCTCAAAAAAAAATCCCCTTTCACGTGGACATCCCAGAACTGCTCCTCCTCTGCCAAGTGGCTCTTCTAGATTTAAGTCCAAGGACAGGAATTTGCTGTTTGTCTGTGGCACGAATTTCTGCTGAGCCACTTTGTGCCTGCACTGCTGATCATCAGCCTTTGTATCACTACAAACTGAAAACTTATTTTTCTTGGGGGAGCTGAAAATCTAAGTAAATGTACCATAATCTTGGTTTCAGAGCTCTGCCTGAAGAGAAATGGGAATGCTTCCAGAAGAGTTTCCTTTAGGCCTTTTTCTGCATTCTGTCCCCAGCTTTCATACCTGTCTGTCCTCCTTATAAAAGGGCCCAGACCTTTGTTCCTCTTCTCTGCACGGCAAAAGGTAACACCCTCACAAGGCTAGTAGTCATAAAAAGTTTACTGTGGCATTTTGGGTCCAAAAAAAAAAAAAAAAAGGCTGCTGACTGGAAAGTTTTGGGGGAATTAATTCTGGCAGATATCGTAGATAACACACACCCAAGCAGCAGGATGACCTGATTTTCTAAATGGGCTTGGGATATACTGGTTATCATTAGGAACACGGATCATATTTGCTCATATTTGTTTGAGAATCACTGAAAATGGGAAACATAATTGTAAGTTGTTAGGAAATGTTTGGTGATAAGGACTCTACTGTATTTCCACTAACTACCACCCCTACAGAAGACCGTGCTAAATAGAAAACTCAATTCCAAGGGCAGGAGAAGCCCTGACACTTTATTGCTAGATTCTATAGCAATTGGAGCTCACTTACAGTAACCTTATAGTACTCTATATAAACTCAGAAGCTTGTATCAAATTCAGGCTTCCATTTAAAATAGGTATTGCAGATATTAGGCTTCAGTTAAAGAAGAAAAATAACCTTCAGTGCTTATTTTTTTTCTCTTAAAGGCAAAGTATCAAAAAAAATCCCCAAACTAGGTGGAAGTTATTAAATTTCTCCAAAAAATTAAGATGAGCTTTCTTCTATTTCTTGAGACAGTACAACTCATGATTCACAGGGTAGCTGGTATCAAACAAAAGTTAATGAAAGCTCGTCTAAGCAATTTTATTCCTATCCATAATGGCAGACACTAACAAAATCAAAAGAATTTATCCTTTGAGTTCAACTTAAAAAATAACTTATAAAGCAGTGATATATGCAACATAAAACAGTTCAGGAGGGGAGAGGGAAAGCAAATTTTAATAATTAAAATGTAAACGTGAAAAAAAAAAAAAGAAATGGAATAAAAGTCCCTACTTCGGATTGCTACGTAAGATGTCATGTGATACTATTTTACAATGTCCTGGGGTCTGTGTGTGTGTGTGTGCGCTTTGTGTCACACACACACACCCCACGCCGACCCACACATGTACACACACAGACAGGCGCTTGCAGCTCCACCTCGGGCACTTCTCTCATGCCACTCTTTACAGTTGTCTCAAGCATGTTTGGGACCCACTTTTTGACAAAACGGGGGAGATGGTAGGAAAAAAAAACAGGTGGGTCTGATTGTGTCTGAGATCCTTTAGTTAAACTGTACACTGGGACGAATCATTTTCTTCTGCGGTAGCTCTCGGGAGAGGGCCAACTCACTGTGGTCTTCACGGCAACACTTGTGAACAGGTCACACACTCATTGTCATGCTAGGGGAGTACTGGAAAAGAGGAATCCACATTTTAACAAACATTTACTCCCCCACCCCAGGTAGCTACATCCACGCCTGGACCGCAGCAATGGGTTCAGGGCTCCTTCAGCTCCCTGCTGAATTCCTGCTCGAGCC